>NC_053157.1:242254598-242286598 GCF_016835505.1 Polypterus senegalus | reverse complement strand
AATTAGTAGACCTTAACAATGCTACACTGTCTTCTGCCTTTGATACACGACCTCCCATAAAATCACGGACTGTTTCATTTATTTGCATCTGAACTCTGTCAGCTCAAAGCCACGGGCAAACAGTTGAAGCGTCTAGTTAAAAAGATGGGACTTGTTGGACATAAAGAAATGTATTCAGATAATATATTAAAATACAAAAATGCTCTCTCTGCTGCCAAAACTGTATACAATCCAAACATTATCAATACAGGAGGGAAAAATACTAGAGCTCTTTTTTCTACAATGAAAAGGCTAACTACACCACCAGAAAATGTCGCTCACCAAAAATCTCTGTTAAATTCTGCAGAACTTTTCTGGATTTCTTCAACTCCAAAATTAAAAAAAATCCACCATCAACTTGCTTCCTCTATCTCTGCAGAAAATTACATCCTCTCCACAATCCCCCATATTATATTCCCTCACCAGCCACCCTATTCTCAGAGTTCAGTTTACCAGCTGAAAATGATGTCTCAGAGCTTATAACAAAATAATTCTTCCACATGCCAATTAGATCCAATACCTACAAGCTTTGTTAAGTCATGTCTGTCACATATGAGGCAGAAATATTATTAACTGTAATGATTATAAGTAAACTCACAATACCAAGGACTGTATTATGTATTAATCATGCAAAAAAAAAAAAGCTATATGATATGTTCTTCATTTATGTAGAAAAAGAATTAAGCTTGTGCACAGGATTAAGAGACTAACTTTGATTCTTTTATGAGAAACTGCTGACCTCTTGATACTAACAGAACACCCTGTGATATTATAAATCATTTGTGACCCGTTTCTGAACTCTTGCTTAAAACTATTTGAGCATATTTCTTAAAACTGTGAGTGCCAAGATGTGCCGAGGTCACCACAGGGAGAGAGAACGCTCACTCCACGAGGAAGAGACGCTGACAGGAATTTGACAAAACTTCTGCTGGGTAAGAAGCATCTGGTGAACAGAGTGCATCTATGGACAGCTGGACAATCAATTGTTAGGGTAACACAGCATGCAAACTGCACTCTGCACCACTAAAGGTTGTATCCTTCACTTTATGTCTATAAACAGAATTTAAGAGTGTGGACAGTGACTTTTTCTTTTAAAAAAAGGGTTTTTGTTTCTGATAGTTAGATTCTTATGTTCTTTTATCTTTTTGGTGTACTTTACATTGTCTTGTGTAATAAAAAAATTACTGTAGCTACGGGTGCGTAAGGCAGGATCAAGTACGAGTAAAATGCGTGATGAAAGAAATCTCTCAGTCCAAAAGTTCATTTTGAAATATTTAGTGAAAATTCAAGCAAATAGTGCACACAAGAAAAAAGAAAAAATGTTATGTGGCGGACAGCTGGAAGCTCATCCCGGCCAGGACGCCCCTGTGTTGGAAGGATGGGGGAAGGCAGCTTTTCCAGGTCACTGTCAAAACACTAGATGGCAGCTTTCCTGGGATATGGCGGTGCCCTGGATTCCCGCAGGGCATTCGGGATCTTGGAGTTGGTTTCACAGCCCTGTTGGGTGCTGTCAGGACAGAAGGACTCGTACCAGATTTATAGTCCAGAAGTACTCCCAAGTCACGAGGACGGGAGTCCTGAAGAATTTCTGGGGAGAAGAAAAATATAATTCTCCATCTGACCCAGATGTGCCGCCAGTCACGAGGACAGAAGGAAAGAAGCAACTCGAGATTGAGGGACTATACAAAGGACTGATGGAGACCCAGAAGGGGCGGTCGGGAGAAGTGTGACAGAGCTTGCTAGGAGGTGGAGGAGAGAATTATTGTGTTTATTTATTTATTTATTGTATTGTCTGTTTATTGTGGCTGGGGTGCTTTGTAGGCACTACAAAGGAAAAGAATAAAAAGATCTCATTGCTTTTACCGTACCTACGTCTGTCTGTTGGGTTTCATGGGGTAACAGCACCCCCAAGCCTCTGACAGTTGTTACACACATAGAATAAAAGGCAAAAATAATGTGAAAAAAGGTTTCTGCTATAAACTTAGCTTTTCTTGTCAAATGTCAGTTGTTTATATACTCACAAATGCTTTACTTCGTCTTTAGTATGTAAGGCACTACACGTTTAATAGAGCACGTTAAGTTTCATACTGTAGAGCACGTATTATAACGTGACCTTGAGAGATGCTCTGGACACAGTGGCTCCCCTTAAAACAAAAGTGATCAAAGCACATAGAAACTCTCCCTGGTTTAATAAAAACACTCGCACTCTTAAATTAGAGTGTCGAAAACTGGAGTGCAGATGGAGAACAACAAAGCTACATGTCTTTCAAATTGCATGGACAGAGTGTTAATAAATATAAAAAAGCTCTCTTTAAAGCTCACTCAGAATACTATTCTACATTAATAGATAGCAATAATAAAAATCCTCGGGTACTGTTTAGAACAGTGGCTAAATTAACAAATGGAAATTCAGATCAACAGTGCAAAATACGAACAAATATTAGCAGTACAGACTTTATGAACTTCTTCAATGAGAAAATTAAAAATATAAGATCCCAGATCTCTGCATCCCAGTACAAACCAAATACTAGCTTAGCAGGCCCCGTCTTACATTGCACTTAGCACTTTAGTAATTTTAATCCTGTAACTGAGCAGGAAGTCTTAACTTTAATATCTAAAATTAAGCTCACTACTTGTTCCTTAGATCTATTGCCAACAAGACTAGTAAAAAGTGCCATGGATGTTCTTGCAGCGCC
Source organism: Polypterus senegalus (assembly GCF_016835505.1). Taxonomy (NCBI): domain Eukaryota; kingdom Metazoa; phylum Chordata; class Cladistia; order Polypteriformes; family Polypteridae; genus Polypterus; species Polypterus senegalus. The sequence goes on along the minus strand of NC_053157.1, from coordinate 242,283,863 downwards.
TATTCTAAACATTATCAATAGTTAATTATTGCATGGCACAGTACCTGAAGCATTAAAAGTGTCAGTCATTAAACCATTACTTAAAAAGTCAGACCTAGACCCACACATACTAAATAATTATAGGCCTATTTCAAATTTACCGTTTCTCTCTAAAATACTAGAAAAACTAGTCGCCAGTCAGCTTCAGTCACACCTTATGCATTATAATTTATTTGAGATATTCCAGTCTGGTTTCAGCACTGGTCATAGTACAGAAACGGCACTAATGCGGGTGTAAACGTCATTCTGATATCCTCTGATGAAGGAAATTCCACTGTAATTATGTTCTTAAGACTTAAGCACAGCGTTTGACACCATTGACCATTCTGTTTTACTGCACAGGCTAGAAAACGATGTTGGGCTTACAGGCCCCATGCTCGCTTGGTTTAGTTTGTATTTATCAAATCGATTCCAATATGTACAGTGTGGCAGTAGGGGCAGTAGTGCACCCTCGAACCCTCAGGTGCGACTCCCGAGACCAGGTAACAGTCCAAGACTCTTTTTATTTTCTTTCAGTGCACCAAGCACCTTCCACACTACTCATTAACTACAAATAAACACACTCTAATAAACACAATAACCTCTCCTCCTCGCCCAGACACTTTGCTCCTCTCCCACCCAGCACAGCTCAGTGTCTGGACTGAGGCACCGTCCTTTATAGGCCCCGACCGGGTATTCCTGTCCCAGCAGTCTGTTATTCCTTCGGGTCAGGGCAATCAGTCTATGACTTCAACCCGGGAGCCGCCATACCTTCCTGTCCGCGTGACCGTGGCGTACTCCCGGTCATAAGGCACAACAGAGCCCATAAGTCCCCCACAGCGACTCCTGGTGGCCCCAAGGTATCCAGCAGGGCTGTGTATAAACACCACAGAGTCCATAAGGCCCTGCTGGACCTCGAGCGATCCGCTGTCTGGAGAGCTCCTCCTGTCGGCCTGGGGTGCGGACCCGGCCTCGGAAGCGGCAGTCTTCCACAGTTCCCCCCTTAGTGGCGACTTCTGGGCGGGCGTCCGGCCCGAGGGGCGTCCTCCTCCAGGAGGGCAGCGTCATCGGGCCTTGAATCGTTGTCCCTGTCCTCGGCGAACCTTGGAGGGGCGGTGTACTTCCTGTCTCCCGGGGACAATGGCCTCTCGTGGCCCGGTCGCGGCAATTATAGCACCACCGGAGTCCTCCTGGCTGTTCCCCTCTGCGGGACCAAAAACATCTCGGGAACTCCGTCAGCGTCGTCTCCGCCCCTTCACCTGCCAGGGAAGTCATCATGGCCGCCTGGCGTGCCCTCAAACCTTCCTTCCATCCTGTTGGGAGACCCACCATTCCTTTTGGGATCTCCGGCAATGTGGGGCTTGCGCTCAGCCTGAGGCCCTCCATGGGAAGAGGAGAGCCTCTGTGCTGTCTGCACACCGCTACCTTCCGCTTACTGGGAGTCGGCGTCATTTGCACCGTCCCGCGATGAACAGCACTATTCAGCTGCACCGGCCGGCGGCGCATCCCCGGCACTCCTACCACCGGCGCTACCCGCGCAAGACCGGTGGGTCCTGGTGAGCCGTACTGCCCGGAAAGCCCGCCATGCGCGCATGCGGGCTGTTTGCTCCAGTCCCGACCATTCGGTCGCCGTGCCCCAGTCTCTTGTCGGGCACACAGTGCTTTGGCGCGCTACTCATTCTCGCGGTGCCCGATCGCACTGTGTCCCCTTATTCTCGACGGGAGGGACTCACCTGTACTCCCGCGCCGATCATCTCCGGGCTTCTCGGCGCGCCTGCACGAAAATCCTTCAGCGCCTTTACAGGTGCTGCGTCGCTCCTAGTTCCTCCACTCGTTCCTTTAGGTCTTGACACCCTGCAAGAAGCGGTGCAGGGGCTCGAGGTATTTCGAGACCCGTAAGTCCAAACAGTTAGTTACTACGGCGGCTGCATTTTTCGCTTCGCGCTGTGCTTACCTTCGGCCGGGAACCAATGAGCGCGTCGCCTCCAGGCACGCGTGTTCGCTGGAGTCGCGCAAAGGCTCCTGGGAGTTGGAGTCCTCAGAGGGGCGGCTGGCTACTACAAGCGGCTGCGATCTGCCTTCTCCTTTACGCGGCAGACTTCGTCAGCCACAACCCGTCCCTCTTTGGGCGGCTTTTCTTTGGCGGCGCCCGCCTTCCCCTCCCGAGGAGGCTCGGACCCGTTAGGGGCGACCCGGCCTCGTCGGCGGACTCGGGTTTCCTCCACCGTCCGACATCCCAGCGGGTGACCAGTCTGTTATGCGCCGACGCTGTCTCTAACCGTCTTTCACGCGACTTGCCTTCTGGGAGCAGCGGCCATTTTGCCGAGGCATGAGGCCGTCGTCAAGAGCGCGCTGCAATCCTCGGCGGGCGTCTGCAAAACATGATAAAAACAAAGGCGGGGCGTCGGGCGGTTTACCTGCAGCGCCTCCGTAGCGGAATGGCACCCCGGACCGTTTAAGGAATGCGATCGCATTTCGGCATTTGTCCGTGTCCGGGTCGCCAGCGGCCGGGCTTGTTGCAACCCGTATCAGCGCTTTGTCTTCCTCGCTCCCGGTCAGGAGGGTCCAGGACATCGCGGCGTCCGTCATGCCCTGCAGGCAGCTGGGACTGACCTTCTTTTTCCGTTTTCTTTCCCATGGCCTTGTAGGCGGGATAGCGCACTGTTGCGCTTCCTTGGCAGCGGGTGGTGTTGTGCACCTCCGTGTAAAATGGGGAATCGACCGAGGTTGTCTGCCCACGAAATTTGTTTGTTATGCAGGTCCTCTGCCAACAGGCGGCCAGAGAATCCTGCGGCTACGCCAGTGTGGCAGTAGGGGCAGTAGTGCACCCTCGAACCCTCAGGTACGACTCCCGAGACCAGGTAACAGTCCCGACTCTTTTATTTTCTTTCAGTGCACCAAGCACCTTCCACACTACTCATTAACTACAAATAAACACACTCTAATAAACACAATAACCTCTCCTCCTGCCCAGACACTTTGCTCCTCTCCCACCCAGCACAGCTCAGTGTCTGGACTGAGGCACCGTCCTTTATAGGCCCCGACCGGAGGTATTCCTGTCCCAGCAGTCTGTTATTCCTTCGGGTCAGGGCAATCAGTCTATGACTTCAACCCGGAGCACGCCATACCTTCCTGTCACGTGACCGTGGCGTACTCCCGGTCATAAGGCACAACAGAGCCCATAAGTCCCCACAGCGACTCCTGGTGGCGCCCAAGGTATCCAGCAGGGCTGTGTATAAACACCACAGAGTCCATAAGGCCCTGCTGGACCTCGGAGCCGCGATCCGCTGTCTGGAGAGCTCCTCCTGTCGGCCTGGGGTGCGGACCCGGCCTCGGAAGCGGCAGTCTTCCACAACAGAAATGTGCTGACAGTACTCCATCATTATACACAGAAGTTCAATATGGTGTCCCGCAGGGCTCAGTACTCTGACCTTTACTGTTTTCACTTTACATGCTTCCACTGGGATCTCTCATTAGGAAACATAATGTTAATTTTCACTCGTATGCAGAGGACACCCAGTTATACCTTTCATTTAAATCAAATGAAGTTTGTCTGATGTTGTCTTTGATTAGTTGTGTTAGCGAATTAAAGGAGTGGATGAATGATAACTACTTGTCTTTAAATACAAATAAAACAGAGATGTTAATTGTTGGAGGGAATGACACTGATCACAACAATATTCTGTCATCATTTAATTCAGTTGGAATCCCAATTAATTTTACTGAATCAGCCCGCAATCTAGGAGTTCTCTTTGACTCTAGCATGTCATTTAAAGCGCATATTAAAAAATGTTAAGAAATTAAGGTGCTTCTATACTAATAAAAGGCAAAGCCCTGACTGACTGACTCACTCACTCACTCACTACTAATTCTCCAACTTCCCGTGTAGGCAGAAGACTGAAATTTGGCAGGCTCATTCTTTACAGCTTACTTACAAAAGTTGGGCAGGTTTCATTTCAAACTTCTACGCATAAACGTTCATAACTGGAACCTACTTATCTATACTAATAAAAGGCAAAGCCCTCACTCACTCACTCACTCACTGACTCATCACTAATTCTCCAACTTCCCGTGTGGGTGGAAGGCTGAAATTTGGCAGGTTCATTCCTTACAGCTTCCTTACAAAAGTTGGGCAGGTTTTATATCGAAATTCTACGCGTAATGGTCATAACTGGAAGCAGTTTTCTCCATTTACTGTAATGGAGATGAGCTTCAACGCCGGGGCGGAGTTTCGTGTGACATCATCACGCCTCCCGTAATCACGCAGTACATAGAAAACCAGGAAGACCTCAAAAAAACGCTGAAGAAAACATGCATTATATAATTGAGAAGGCAGCGAAACAATAAGAAGCGAGCGAGTGACATATACAACCATATTCATGAGTTCTGCTACTTGAAACAAAGCACGATGTAAACCTACACTTTAAATTAAGTTCATAGACAGGCTGCGCTGGCGTTTGTAATTTAGTGCCCACCCATATAAGGCCGTCCGTCAGCGGCAATCCAATAGCAAACTGCCACGGGTAAATATTCACGGGTGAAGGACTGTGCTTATGGAGAGGAAGATGAGATGGTCAGGGTGGTGTTTGACATAAACTCAGCGAAACTGCGAGAGAAAGTTTTAAGTGCCAGGACTAAGGTAACATTAAATACAGCCATGGACATAGCACGAGATGGCACCAGCACAGCTGGGAACCTTCGATGCATGTACACCGAACGGCTCACGTGAACTGGCGCGAGTGCACAGATAAAAGCAACAGTTCCAAAGCTGAACAAAACCGAATTACACAATTGAAAAGGCAGCAAAAATATGAAGCGTCTGATACATACAAGCATATTCATAAATCCAACTACTGCGGAAACAAAGCACACGTTGGAAAAAGTCAATGTCCGCTAAAGGAAGACAGTGTAAAAAACCCGTGCATGCAGTGTGTCAGGTCTCAGATAAAGAAGAAGACGAGCTGTTTATTGATGCAGTAAGAAACGAATCGATGAATGAAACCTGTCATCTTTACAACGATTGACAAACACGGAATGTAACTTGAACACAACACATCCTACAAATACGAACCTGATTGAAAGAAATAATGATAATCAAATCCTTGATGACAGCAACACTCAGTAACACTCACAAAACAAATACTGTATATTGACAGTCATGTTACGTTATTTTTAAAATGTTCCCTTTTCTTTTTCATAGCTTTTTTAACACACTACTTCTCCGCTGCAATACGCTGGTATATATATCCCGATCTACATACTCGAATAATGGATACTTTATTCGCCATCAATGATTGTTTTGGTAAAGCCATACTCAGTGTATTCATTAGATGAGCGGTAAAAAGTAAGAGCGAGGGAGGATGACTTATTGAGGCATGCAGGCTGTAGTGCGTCAACTCTATCTGAATTGCGATCACATTTGAAAAAATATATCTTTTCAAGTTCTATTTAGTCCATATGTGTCAAACTCAAGGGCGCGGCCACATCCGCCCGGCGTGTAATTATATCCGCCAAGCGAGATCATTTTATATACTGTATTATTGTTATTAATGGCCGGGTATATGAAGCGCTGGTAACACAATAAACTACAGATCCCATAATGCAGCGCTTCAGCTGCCTTGCTGAACACTTACGCGTTAATCAAGTCTAGCTTATGATGCTGCAAGTTATTGCGAAGCTAGCTCACACGATGCTGAAGAGAAAAGTTGAATCTGAAAATAGAGCCTTTAAAAACCGATGGGAGGCTGAGTATATGTTTACTGAACCCGTGTGTCTCATTTGTGGAGCTAATGTGGCTGTAATTACAGAATTTAATCTAAGACGGCACTATGAGACAAAACATCAGGGAGTTCTGTGTTGTGGAGATTCTCAGGATGGATTGCAGGTGCTCATCAGTGAGGCTGAAAGACCTGAATGCAATGCAGAAGATACAGAAAGCAGAAGAATTAAATAAGAATCTGACACTTCAGCGGACGTTTTACCGTGCACAATCACAAAGTGATTTCAAGTAAAGCTGCTTTTATGGGAGACACAAATGCACCAGTACACCTTGCCCTACTCTTCCTGTTGCCAAGTAATGTTGAACCAAGTCGTCACTACGGTGTTCCCAAATACGCACTTTGCTGATAAACTGAGCGCACTGAGTTTGCACGGCGCTTTGGTGACTTTGAAGAACAAAAAGTCCGTCTACATGCGGCTCGAACCTTGTGCATGTTTGGTAGCACATATCTGTGTGAGAAGCTCTTCTCAGTGATAAAGACTAACAAAACAGCACACAGGAGTCGCCTCACTGATGAGCACCTGCAATCCATCCTGAGAATCTCCACAACACAGAACCTCACACCAAACAGAAACGAACTTGTTGCCAAAAAAGATGCCAGGCGTCCAGCTCTAAAATGACATATGAGCAAAGACAACTGAATGATTTGATTTGTTTTGCTGAAAGGAACACATTTTATTTATATTTCCAGGTTTTGTTATGCAGCATGTTCATATTTGAATTTGTATAATTTTGAAAGGATATATTTTTATGGAGAGCAAAATCTTTTGGGATATTTAAAATCTAAGTTTATTTTTTATATAAATTTACATAAGAGTAAAGAAATTTGAATGTTTGTTCTTTTAAGTTATTTAAGGTTTGAGTTGATTTATTCACGAATAATATTCCTGTCTGTTTTACCATTCCTACCAAAGATATTTCTGTCGACTAAATAAAAATTCCTTCTATTTAAAATTTAAATAGAACTTGAACAAATACGATAGTTCATAATATCCACGCAGACTTGCACGTAAGAGCGGAGTTATCCGTTTTAACAAGCAGCGTATTGCACTGATACTGAAATAGCTGTGTGTGTATATATGTAGATATGTATGTATATGTATATATATGTTTATATATGTGTGTGTGTATGTATATATATATGTGTGTGTATATATGTGTGTGTATGTATGTATGTGTGTATGTATATGTATGTGTATATATGTAGATATATATATATGTGTATATGTATGTGTGTGTGTGTATATATATATATATATATATATATATATATATATATATATATATATATATATGACAGCAACACTCATCACTCACAACAGTGACAAAACAATTACATTGACAATCATGTTACGTTATTTTCAAAATGTTTCCTTTTCTTTTTCATTGCTTCTTTAACACACTATTTCTCCACTGCGAAGCGCGGGTATTTTGCTAGTGTACATATATACGGCCATAGCCTGCAACTCGGTCGCTGTGTGAGGCGGAGTTGCGTCCCTCATCGTCACGCCTCCCACGTAATTGAGTGCCTGCCCATATAAGGCCATCCATCAGCGGCAATCCGATAGAAACACTCTGCCGCTAAATATTCGCGGGTGAAGGAGTGTGCTTATGCAAACAAAGATGAGATGGCCAGGGTGGTGTTTGGCACAAACTCAGCGAAACTGCGAGAGAAACTTTTAAGTGCCGGGTCTTAGCTAACATTAAATAAAGCCATGTACATCGCACGAGATAGCACAATCACAGCTGAGAACCTTCGATGCATGTACTCCGAGCGGCTCACGTAAACTGACTGTGAACGCAGTACGCAGAGAACAAGGAACATTTCCAAAGAGCGCTGAACAAAAACGGCATTACACAATTGAGAAGGCAGCAAAAGAATATGAAGCGAGTGATGCATACAAGCATATTCATAAGTGCAGCTACTGTGGAAACAAAGCATGGTGTAAACCGTAACTTTAAATTAAGTTTCTAGACACGCTGCCGCTGGCGTTTGTCATGCCTACGACGAATACGTTATTCACGAGATACAAGTTTAATGAGAAGACGCGGGGTATAAATGAGACTTTGGATCACTTTGTAACGGAGTTAAAATTGCTGTAACGGGGTTAAACTTGCTGGTGAAGGACTGTGCTTATGCAAACGAATAGGAAAGCAAGGTGTAAAGCTTAACTTTAAATTAAGTTCATAGACACGCTGCCGCTGGCGTTTGTCATGCCTAAGACGAATACAAAATTCGAGAGATACAAGTTTAATGAAAGGACGTGTTTGGCACAAACTCAGCAAAAGTGCGACAGAAACTTTTAAGTGCCGGGTCTGAGCTAACATTAAATAATTGCTGGTAAAGGACTATGCTTATGCAAACAAATAGAAAGCAAATGTTATGGTATTTTTAAAATGTTTCCTTTTCTTTTTCATAACTTCTTTAACACACTTCTTCTCCGCTGCGAAGCATGGGTATTTTGCTAGTTCTAAATAAACATGATTCTGAGAAATTAATTCATGCATTTATCTCTAGTAGGATTGACTACTGCAATGTGGTGTTCACTGGCTGTTCAAACTGTTCTCTATACAGCCTCCAGTTAATCCAAGAATTATCACAAGAACAAGAAAATACAAACACATAACTCTTAATTCCTTACACTGGCTCCCAGTAAAGTTTAGGGCAGATTTCAAAATCCTCCTTTTAACATATAAAGCATTAAATGGCCAAGGTCCGGCTTACTTGTGTGAATTTATCATGACTTACACACCTGAGCGCACATTAAGATCTCAAGATGCCGGTCTGCTTATGACTCCAAAGATTAATAAAATAACAGTGGGAAGTCGAGCTTTTAGTTACAGGGCCCCTAAACTGTGGACTGGTCTAACTGCTTCTATAAAAGATGCCCCTTCGGTCTCAGCTTTTAAATCACGGCTGAAGACTCACTACTTCGGATTAGAGCTGCTGATTAACTGTACAGACTTCATCTCTGTTGTTAGTCATTAGCACTAAAACATAAGGAACATGATTGTTACAATTGGATACTAACTTTCACCTATTCTGTTTCTCTTCTCTGTACTCAAATGTGGCACTTGGTGTCACTGCCCACCTGCCAAGTTGTTGTGCCTGCCTAAGGTAAAGTCATCCCTGATGGAGGATCGCAGGAATCATGGGAAAGAGGGGTCCTTTCATTGGATTGGCTGGCTCAGCACTGATTCTGCCATGTATAAACGGTGCGTACACACAGAAATGTTGCGTAAGAACTTTTCCACGTTCAAATCGCGATGTATAAAACCTACACTTGGCGTAAAGCCATGCACTTTTCCACGGTACCTCATGCCTTATCGTACGCAATTTCTCCACTCGGTTTTGCAGACTGGCGGCACCCAGCGTCAAAGCAATGGTACTGTTAAGTGTGATTACACCTTATTTTCCTGACACGGCTTTATAAATACACTGAAACTAAATGCATATTGTTTATTTCTGTAACGCATCTGATTGTAATTAACTTGTAACAATATAATGGTAGAGGGAACAGCCATAGTATTCCAAATACCATAACTGCTTTAGCGTTGTTACTCTCACTTCTTCTTCTTCTTCTTTCAGCTCCTCCCGTTAGGAGCTGCCACAGCGGATCATCTTTTTCCATATTACTCTCGCTGCACCACTTTCGGAGTATTTATATCACTGTATCTGAGTGTGAATCACAGCAGCAGCTGATCGAAAGAGAATTATCGGTATACAGCTTTAAGGACACGCTGTCTCAGCCACTGCAAAACGTTTTAAAGCCTTTCTTGTACGGACCTCGCGGTTCAGAAACAGTTTCATCCCAAGAACTTTAAATGCGCTCAATCAATTGCTCCTTGTAGAACTGTTTGTACTTATAAGTACAATCACCCCACTGTAAACTTGCACTACAGTTATAATATCGCACAACCTGGGCCACTTTATAAAGCGCGTATTTACATATGATGACAATATCATTTTTAAGGTGAAATGCTGCAAAACATGTTTATTAAATTATAAAGATAAAACTTTAACTTTATTAAAATAATCTATATTCTTCACTGGGAGTGTTGTTAAGGATAGAATAATTAAACATGTACTACGAAGATATTTCAATGTTCTTTAAACGTTTTGAAGAATCGGCGCTAAGCTTACAGATGGCTTTATTTCTATTACAGAGCTGATTGTATGGCGATCGGTTACTTGGGTAAAGAAAAGCACTGACTGCAGTGACAGCTACGCCAATATATATTGAATATAAAACAGAAAGAGAAAATAACAACACAGTTAAAAACGAAGCGACAAATTTCGGCAAAAGTTAAACGCTTGTGTCATGAGCACGAGGCGGCTATGCAGTGTCTGCAATGGACGTGGCCATCCACCGTGCATAAGCTACCTTACTGACATTGGCGGGCGAAGGAGCCACCGATTCTTCCTCTGCCCAGTGCCACCACAAGCCTAGAGCCGCCCCTGATTGTACTGCTGCAATAAATTATTTCATCGAAGTGAAACCCATGTTTAATAACGTGCTTTAACTCCTATCATCATAAAATGATATCAACGTATACATCTCAGTATTTTAGTTATTCAGAAAGCTGTAATATCACGAATGTAATGGATTCTGTGTCCAGTTGGAGGAAGAGAGCCAGTTTAAGAAGCAAGTAGTGATTCACACACATAGATCACATACGAGTAGAAGATCAAATACAAAACAAAGCATTTAACGTGCTACTTTAATTATGAAGTGGTTTGAGAAACTGGTTAATTAAACGATTTTAAGATGAAGTTTATGATGTTCTACTTTAATGACAAAATAAACTACGTGATTAAAGTGGAAATTTTGAGATTGAAGTTGACATTTTGTACTTTTTCCCCCACTGTGTGCCTTTTTTCTCTGTACCTTAATAAGCTTTCATATGACACTCAGACAGTGGGCTACAACTCGCCTTTTCACGGTGACTTTGATATGTGACTTCTTCTTTATTTCCGGCACTGTGCGATTTTGTGAACGTGAGCTTTCAAGTTTCTCCAACACGCTATGTCACTCGATCAACTTCCTTTTGTTGATTATACCACGGTTTAATTTAACAAATAGTATGTTTTTCCTTTGCCTCCACTTGGTATGTCAGTGCATTTCCCATTGTCTTTTCACAGAAAGCTGAGCTTGAGGGCGATTTATATTAATTTGCATATTAAAAGAGACGTAATTCTGGGAGGAGTTGGGGTGTTACATAAAGCGCGCGCACGAGCGTTACTTTTCACGCTGATCGGGATTTATGTAGCGGAAGAACGTGGAAGTTGGAGTACGCACAGATTCCTGCATCTGGGTTTTTCTGTGCGTAAGCACATTTCGGCTTTTGTGCTTACGCCATGTTATAGTGCGAGTTCTACGCACGCCGTTATACATGAGGCCCAAGGACTCTAAAAATATCCAAATCTTATTATGTGATATCATGTACTGTTAAAATCTGTTCCGTACTTGCAAAATTTTAATTTTTATACTGTATTGAGGATTTATTCTGTTCTGTGTATTGTATTGTATTGGCACACCTTCCTTTGACACCCACTGCACGCCCCAACCTACCTGGAAAGGGGTCTCTCTTTGAACTGCCTTTCCCAAGGTTTCTTCCATTTTCCTGTACAAGGTTATTTTTGGGAATTGTTCCTTGTCTTCTTAGAGAGTCAAGGCTGGGGGGCTGTCAAGAGGCAGGGCCTGTTAAAGCCCATTGCGGCACTTCCTGTGTGATTTTGGGCTATACAAAAATAAACTGTATTGTAAGTCTCGGTTTAAAAATGTGTGTCCTCAACGTCTTACACACGGCAAGGCAGGTCACTAACTGAGACTATTCAATAGTTACAGGAGCAATAAATAGTGAGAATATACCAATTCACTTCAACTTATAGGGGTTATACGAACCCCCATAGACCACATGGCAGCCTGCCTGGAGTTTGTCAAAAGGCACCTGAAGGACTCTCTGACCATGAGAAACAAACTTCTCTGGTCTGATGAGACAAAGATCGAACTCTTTGGTGTGAATGCCAGGCGTCACGTTTGGAGGAAACCAGGCACCGCTCATCACCAGGCCAATACCATCCCTACAGTGAAGCATGGTGGTGGCAGCATCATGCTGTGAGGATGTTTTTCAGCGGCAGGAACTGGGAGACTAGTCGGGATAAAGGGAAAGATGACTGCAGCAATGTACAGAGACATCCTGGATGAAAACCTGCTCCAGAGCGCTCTTGACCTCAGACTGGGGCGACGGTTCATCTTTCAGCAGGACAACGACCCTAAGCACACAGCCAAGATATCAAAGGAGTGGCTTCAGGACAACTCTGTGAATGTCCTTGAGTGGCCCAGCCAGAGCCCAGACTTGAATCCGATTGAACATCTCTGGAGAGATCTTAAAATGGCTGTGCACCGACGCTTCCCATCCAACCTGATGGAGCTTGAGAGGTGCTGCAAAGAGGAATGGGCGTTAAACTGGCCAAGGACAGGTGTGCCAAGCTTGTGGCATCATATTCAAAAAGACTTGAGGCTGTAATTGCTGCCAAAGGTGCACCAACAAAGTATTGAGCAAAGGCTGTGAATACTTATGGACATGGGATTTCTCAGTTGTTTTATTTTTAAGAAATTTGCAAAAACCTCAAGTAAACTTTTTTCAAATTGTGATTATGGGGTGTGGTGTGTAGAATTCTGAGGAAAAAAAAAGAATTGAATCAATTTTTGGAATAAGGCTGTAACATAAAATGTGGAAAAAGTGATGTGCTGTGAATGCTTTCCGGATGCACTGTACGTCATACAAATGCCGACTCCCAGAATGCATAATGCTGCAAAGAAGAACTTTAGTAATACGGGTGATGACACCTCTCTCAGCAACACTGAACATATGTCATATAGTATACATCTAAATATAATTTTTTTTCATCTTCATTACATACATACAAAACCTACATTATATACATCCACTGTGCTAAAAACAGTGGTGGTGCAGAGGTAGCGTTGACGCTTCTTAATAAGGCATACGTGGTTTCTGGTTCCACATCCATCGAGTGTGAATTGTTACCCCAAAAAGTCTGTTTTTCTTTTCTTTTTTTTTTTACTTTCATTTAATAAAAAAATCCACCGTGGACCGAGAGCGAGCAAGGCGAGTTATTGAAGTGAGTTTGATTTGCCATAGCCGGCCAAGTTGCACACAACCCTAATAAAGATATATCAAATGTGGGCATATATATATATATATATATATATAAACTGCTCAAAAAAATTAAAGGAACACTTTGAAAACACATCAGATCTCAATGGGAAAAAGAAATCCTCCTGGATATCTATACTGATATAGACTGGGTAATGTGTTAGGAACGAAAGGATGCCACATCGTTTGATGGAAATGAAAATGATCAACCTACAGAGCCCTGAATTCAAAGACGCCCCAAAAATCAGAGTGAAAAAATTATGTGGCAGGCTAGTCCATTTTGCCAAAATTTCATTGCAGCAACTCCAAATTGTACGCAGCACTTTGTATGGCCCCTGTGTTCTTGTATACATGCCTGACAACATTGGTGCATGCTTCTAATGATATGACAGATGGTGTTGTGGGGGATCTCCTCCCAGATCTGGACCAGGGCATCACTGAGCTCCTGGACAGTCCGAGGTGCAACCTGGTGGCATTAGATGGACCAAAACATAATGTCCCAGAGGTGTTCTATTGGATTTAGGTCAGGAAAGTGTGGTGGCCAGTCAATGGTATCAATTCCTTCATCCTCCAGGAACTGCCTGCATACTCTCACCACATGAGGCCAGGAATTGTCGTGCACCAGGAGCCACTGTACCAGCATAGGGTCTGACAATGGGTCCAAGGATTTCATCCTGATACCTAATGGCAGCCAAGGTGCCTTTGTCAAGCCTGTAGCAGTCTGTGTGACCCTCCATGGATATGCCTCCCCAGACAATCATTAACCCACCACCAAACTGCTCATGCTGAATGATGTTACAGGCAGCATAATGTTCTCCATGGCTTCTCCAGACCCTTTCACTTCTGTCACGTGCTCAGGGTGAACCTGCTCTCATCTGTAAAAAGCACAGGGCACCAGTGGTGCATCTGCCAATTCTGCTATTCTATGGCGAATGCCAATCGAGCTGCATGCTGCTGGGCAGTGAGCTCAGGGCGCAGTAGAGGACATGGGGTCCTTGGGTCACCCTCATGAAGTCTTTCTGGTTGTTTGGTCAGAGACATTCACACCAGTGGCCTGCTGGAGGTCATTTTGTAGGGCTCTGGCAGTGCTCATCCTGTTCCTCCTTGCCCAAAGGAGCAGATACTGGTCCTGCTGATGGGTTATGGACCTTCTATGGCCCTCTCCAGCTCTCCTAGAGTAACTGCTTGTCTCCTAGAATCTCCTCCATGCCCTTGAGACTGTGCAGGGAGACACAGCAAACCTTCTGGCAATGACACGTATTGATGTGCCATCCTGGAGAAGTTGGACTACCTGTGCAACCTCTGTAGGGTCCAGGTATCGCCTCATGCTACCAGTAGTGACACTGACTGTAGCCAAATGCAAAACTAGTGAAGAAACAGTCAGAAAAGATGAGGAGGGAAAATGTCAGTGGCCTCCACCTGTTAAACCATCCCTGTTTTGGGGTCATCTCATTGTTGCCCCTCTAGTGCATCTGTTGTTAATTTCATTAACACCACAGCAGCTGAAACTGATTAACAACCCCTCTGCTACTTAACTGACCAGATTAATATCCCATAAGTTTCATTGACTTTATGCTATACTCTGATTAAAAGTGTTCCTTTAATTCTTTTGAGCAGTATATATATATATATATATATATATATATATATATATATATATATATATATATATATATATATATATATATATATATATATATATATATATATATATATATATATATATATATATATATATCAATGGGCATCTTGTTTTATGTTTATAACAAAACAAATTTGGAGTGTTTAGCGGTTTAAATATTAAATTGATAAGGTGTAATGTGTTCTTACTTTGAGTGTTTTCTGGGATTGCGCCTCTATTACTGGAAGATTGCTTAGGAATGATACAGACTGGACAACTATATGTTTTAGGAAATGTTTTATTACTGCAATGTGCTGTGACTAAAATACTTTTCACTGATCGCCTGTCCGGACCTTGAAGATGTGTTCACGAGGGAGGGATGCTGGTGGTAAAGGCAAATGCTTTTTTCAACAGCAGGTCCAGATGTGTTTATCCCGCTGCTTTTTGTTGCCTCAGCACTCAAGAGGATCTTTAATGCCGACCTTGATATGTGCACTGCTCACATTGGAGTGCCCCGTGTGTGTCTGTGTGCCGGTAACTGATCTGCGCCATGTCTCTCAGCTGGATTAACACCTTTGAATGTTTGGTGCAGCAGAGCGAATTCAACCTGATCTACCACAGTGGGTTTGTTGTCACCTTATTCAATGGAGGGGTTCATGGACGTCAAATGGCAATGAATAGAAGATGAATTAATGTAAATACGTGAACTGCCATCCGCAATTAGACATCGTATTTTGATGGCGATTTCCAAACAGATCTCTTATGTGATCCTTCCACAGTATCTCTCAAAATTATTTATTTCAAATTGGTTATAAAGATTTCAATTCTGATCATTTTTTTATTAATGTTAATTTTGATAAGACTTTAAGTCGGATCGAACTCGGGCTAGCACTACGCTCAGAATTTGAAAAGCAACCACCTTAGTTGAGCCATTGACGGCGTCTTTACTTTGTAGCAAACTCGTTATTTTTGTGCTCCACAAAATATTGTAAAGTATTAATAAATGAAATATTTCAATATTTGATCGAATAACAACTGTGATTTAAGGATTTCACCTTTTCTTTCTCAAATGTGCTTACCTATATCAATGCAAAGTACAGGGATAAACCTTTATTTTCCGTCTATTCCATTTTAATTAAGTCAGAACAAAGAAAACGTTTAAGGCTATTAAATGTGACCTCAAGAAAAGATGGGGGTTAATTATAATACTAATAACAGGAGCGACTATAATGATACAGTGCAAAAGTAAATACTAATTTAAAGTGCCGGTAATCTATGAGTGAGGCGTCTTATTTTGTTTAACTCTTGCTATCGTATAGTGCATTCTGCTTGTCGGCGTTAGTTATATATATATATATTCATATTTTTTAGACATCAGACACTAGAAGTTGCTGGCGAACCCTTCTCTTCGTTGTCAGTCTCTAGCAGTCTCTAGTCTAAAAGCAGTAAGAGTTATAACAGACGTCATTGAAGTGGATCATGAGTTTGTGTAATGTTAATGAAAATGGCCAGGAGGGGTCACTAGAGAGGCGAGTGTCAAATGCTTCGAAGTTTCGATACGATTTCCGACACAATTGCTTCAAACGTTTTGATGCTTCGTCAGACTTCACTCCGCGCATCACTAGAAAATACAAAAAAAAAAAGATGACATTCAAATTATTTCTAACAGGTCTCAGTAGAAGACAAACTGCTGGAAATGAAACCTGAACGCGCCCTTTAAAGTTGCATCGTTCGAAGCCACTTTAATAAAGTTCACCGATGACGGTTTTATAGGAAAAAGGAAAAAAAAAACAAAGAACACGCAGAGCTCGAGAAAATTCAGAAATGAACGACGGGGCCGTGCGGGACTGAGCTGCTGAACATGCGCGTGCCCGACGGACAGCACAGTTCAGAGCATGCGCGAAATCAAAAGAAGAAGCTGCGTGGTAAAGTGCACGAGCTCGAAGAACGAAGAAGCAATCCTAACTTCACGCGCTTCCGCCAAGTCAGATGTAGCATTACATTTCACGGGACACCGACCAGAAAATTAATTAACTTATCAGCAGTTAAAAGTGCGCGACCAAAAAAGCGAACCACGCGGCGTCAGGCACCTCCTCAAATTAAAAGCCGCTCGACATGTCGCGATCTTCCTCACTGACGGCATTCACACCCGCACGCGATCCCCACGTTCGACTTTGTCTCACCTACCGAATCTTTGCTTGATCTTGTAGCTGTGAAGAAGTCTGATCACGAGAGTCTCATAAGAGCGGAACTGCAGCACGCGGAAGATATCTACTACGTCATTCACAGAACGCACACGAGACGCCCACAACGTCTTTCCCAAGACGCCCACAACACCACGACACGCCCACTGCAAGGATGAGCTGCCAGCTTATTAATGGCAGGCCGTTTTAACATTTAATCCGTTTTCCATATCAGCAGATATCCTTGCTTTTAAAATTGATATCGAGTTGTTAAAATTTGATATTACGCTTTTGAAACTTAATTTCAAAAAATGACAGTTTAAATGCTTACATAGTACGGCAGGCCACTTTAACATTTAATCCATTTTTCTTTTTATGAAATTCGATATCGGGAAGCACGTTGGCGCAGTGGGTAGCGCTTCTGCCTCGAGTTCGGTGACCCGGGTTCGTTTGTTCCCAGTGTCTGCGTGGGTTTCCTCTGTGTACTCCGGTTTCCTCCCACAGTCCAAAGACATGCAGGTTAGGTGCAGTAGCGATCCTAAAGTGTCCCTAGTTTGTGCTTGGTGTGTGTGTGTGTATGTGTGCGCCCTACCCGGGGTTTGTTACCTGCTTTGCACCCTGTCTTGGCTGGGGCTGGCACCAGCAGACCCCCGCGACCTTGTAATTAGGATATAGCGGGTTGGATAATGGATGGATGGAAATTTTATATCATGCTTTTAAAATTTGATATCGTGCTTTTTAAATGTTATATCACCCTTTTCAAATATAATATCGAACTGCTGAAATTTGATATCATTATCCTTAAACTTCCATCCATCCATTATCCAACCCGCTATATCCCAACTACAGGGTCACGAGGGTCTGCTGGAGCCAATCCCAGCCAGCACAGGGCACAAGGCAGGAAACAAACCCCGGGCAGGATGCCAGCCCACCGCATGGCGCGCACACACAAACATATACCCACACACCAAGCACAATTTAGAATCGCCAATGCACCTAACCTTCATGTCTTTGGACTGTGGGAGGAAACCCACGCAGACACGGAGAGAACATGCAAACTCCACGCAGGGAGGTCCCGGGAAGCAAACTCAGGTCTCCTTACTGCGAGGCAGCAGCGCTACCCACTACGCCACCCTCCTTAAACTTTATAACTATTTTACTATTTCAAAAGCTCGATATCAAATTTGAAAAACATGTTATCAAGTCCCGCCTCATTTAAATGACTCACTAATTTCTCCTCACAAAGTGTTCTTCACGTTGTCATCTGTAGAAATTAAACAGTAATATATCAGCATAAAGCGACCTGCACAAGGGTCAGTAACTTTGACTTTATCGCACTGTGGCGAGTTTTCATGTCCTTTAACGCTGAACTTGGAAGTGTGTGTTAGGATTCGGTGGACTCGCCTTTGAATCAGAACGACATACAAAAGTTCCAAATGGCCGATGGTGATCTGGTAGCAGGTGGGAGTTGTTCAGATTCAGCAGCAGTTGGTATTTTTATTTTAGGTTTTAACGCTGTGGATTGTGCCCGACATGAGTTAGGATCATCTGCTGATGGGTCATCTCTCTTGCCAATGAAGATCCGACAGACGTCAGTGACGTAAGTAACACGCAAACATTTTATTATATTTCAGTTTTGGTGACTCCTACTGCAATGACAATGAGTGGCGACCTCGGCGCAGATTGGGATGTTTTCAGGTCAGAATTTGAAGAAGATGCCATTGCTATCGAGCTTAATACGCTGCGGAGTATCATGGGCGCCGAGTGCAGACGTGTCTACGAGCACAACGTGAATCTTTGAGCAGCGGAGCAGACCAATGTAACGGCTATTCGAAAAGCATTGGAGGGACACTTTAAATCTACAAAGAACGTGATGTATGAACACTAGTTGCACACATGATGAAGGGGGGCCATTTGACAGTTTTCTTACTCGGTTAAAAGAAAAATCCACCCCCTGTGAGTATGGAGCATTAAGAGACCAATATGGTATAGCAAATGAAACAACCTGCAGGCGGTTATTACGAGAGAGAGATCTCACTCTGGCCATGGCAGTGTGGACACGTCGATCAGCAGGGCCCACAGACATGACACTTTGGTAGATCGAGTTGGATAAACCCTCCATGATGGTGTTAATGCCACCTCAAACCAAACTTCTAGGATGCCGCTACCCGTCCAATGCAAACAAATCAGTTTTCAGGCTTGCATACAGATCGTCCGACAGGTAAATATTGTGTCAGTCCACATGGATGAGGGAGGGAGCACTGCCAGCATATGGAAAGTCATGCAACTTCTGTCAACCAACCAAGCACTTTGACTCCTTACCACTGAACCAGAGGCAAACCAAGCAGGCAGCGGTGCTAACAATGAGGTTTATCCTACTGAGCGCATGGGCACTATGGGTGCTGGAGGTAAGAAGTGGTTTGTTACACTGCAGCTTCACAAGAAACCACAGCAATGCCAGTGAGATTCTGGGGCCACCTGTGATGTTATCTGCTTAGAGGACAACATGAGACGAGCACCAAGAGCTAAACTGCGTCCCCCAAGTTCAAACTGTACTCGGGTCAAACAATGACCTCCTTAGGACTCTTTGACACAGGATGTCGTAAGCACAGATTGGAGTTTGAAATCGTAGAGGGAGTCAGAAACTTCTATTGTCAGGCTCAGCGTGTGAAAGGCTTGGCCTAACGTCCTTTACAATTCAAGCAGAGGTGGACCTCACAGACTGAGCCCCTCACCTGCTGAATAAAATGTATGCTGATGTCTCACATGACCAATAGACTGCCTCCCTGGCACCACACATTTGAACCTGGACAGATTAGTACAGCCAGTCCAGTGTCCCCAAGTCATGTGCCAGTTGAGATGAAGGATGATGTTAAAGCCCAGCTTGAAAAATATGAAGCTGATGGCCACATTGCCTCGATTTCTGAACTGACTGATTGGATCAGCAAGATGGTCATTGTGAAGAAGCCTGATGAATTGTGGGTGTGCACAGACACAACATTCGAGAATCAAGCACTGCAAAGTTCTCGTGATATTATGCCCACTCTGGAGGATGTACTTGAGGCTCTTTACCTTAGTTCAGCTCAAAGAAGTTGACTCCTCACCAATCCAATAAACAGTGAAGCTCAGTCTCTCTCTGCTGTCACAAAGGACTCGTCTCTGAGACGGGTCAACACGAGATGTATACACCTGCAGCGTGCGCAGTTTTCAGCCTCAACAACTCTGCACACAATTAAACAACGCAAACTGTGCCATTACATCAACGAAGAAACAAAAACACACCTCATTTTAATCGCTTAAAATGCCAACACACACACAAAACACCTAATTGTCACTTCAGGATTAAATTACAGGGGTAAATATGAAAGGGGATAGGAATATACCTGTATTTAATAGAATGAACATTTACCTGTCTAATTATACAGCAGATTATCCTCTAAGTAAAAGGGAACGATCCCTTGACAGAGTCCCAACACAGAAAGTCCAAACAACAGCAACAGCTTAATGATTCAGTTCACTTTTTACAGTGAGAGACGTGCATTCAAGAAAGGAGTCTTTCAACCTTCACGGCATGTGGGGTACAGATAGCAGCACCTGGAGTGGTCCCCACCAGCGAGGTTGATGCCAATGTTTCCTTCGGGTGTCTCTGACCAGTATCCAGGTTCCAGTTGGTATAGAAATTTACGTGTCAGGTAATGAGGTAGTTCACCGTGTTTCACTCACTTATTCATGTACTCTATCTGTAAGGCACTACACTGACCTGAAAGAAAAGATGCAAGATCACTGTCGACCATGTGGAGAGTAATTTTACATAACGGAAAGCACATTAGCATAGGGCGGCCAGTAAAAACCTCCAATAGTGAGAGTCTTATTTGGCGATGAGTCCTTCCCTGCAGGTCAGTCAAAGCCAAAGGAAATGCATCAGGCCAAGATAGGCCTGTTTGTTCAAAGATGTTTGCCAATTTAAATTTTTAAGGTGGACTATACATGCTCCACCATCCCTTCACTCTGTGGATGTAGAGGCGGATATCAATCTACAGCCACTGAGACAGCTCTTGTAACAGAGGATTTACTTGCAATTTCTGAGGCAAACCCCAAATGTGGGATGATGTTTTTTTTTTTAACTAGCGATTTGGCCACTGACTTGGCATCTGTGTGCCAGTATGGGAAAGCCTCCACCCAGCGTGAGAAAACGAAAATGATTACTAAGAAATATTTATACCCATGAGACGGGGTAAGTTTAAAAAAAAAAATCTATCTGCAGATGTTCAAAGGGCCCTCCAGCATTTGGTGTTACAGCCGGACTTACCTGCAAGCCTTTTCCTACATTAAATCTTTGGCATAGTGTACACCTCTTACAGGACTGATCAGCAAAGTTAGAAAAACCTTGGGCATGACAGGATTCTTGCACCTGTGCCATCATTGCGTCTTCTGGAAGGGTGGGCCAAACCATGCGCAGCCTTTGCAATACCTGGAAAGTAAGATTTTGGTAGAAAAGGATGTTTAATTAATCAATGGATCCAAATTACTTTTGGATCTTTTTCTGATCCCTCTTTCTGCCACGTCTTTATCTCATTTCACGTTGCTACAGTTTGTAGATATAAAACTGCATCCTTGTGTGACTCTCATTCCTTCTCCTGTTATAGAAATAAAGAGGTTAGAGGTGAAGTAGGATCCCGGACGGTTTTCTTTGCCCACATGTCTGCTTGCACATTTCCCTCACTCACTGGATTCGTTTTCCCCGTGTGAGTTTGACACTTCACTACCAGAAGTGCGGCTGTCAAATGAGATGTTCCTGCCTGTACTAAGATGGAATGTACAGCATGTGGTACCTTAGCAGTTAGTGGACTCATGAGAACAACATCTGAGCGCTAATATGGCCTCTGTTGTTACAGCAGCTGCTTTCAAACAGGCCGTGATTTTAGCGGCTACTGGATCCAGTTTTATTTATTTATATATTTTTTTAAATAGTATGCGACCGGTCCTTGTCTATTTCCTTCTTGTTAAGTTAGTACTGCAGTCATACACCCCCCTTTATCGTCCATGAACAGAGTGAAAGGACGAGACAAGTCCGGAAGTCTTAATGCAGGCGCAGACATCAAGATGTATTTTATATCAGTTAAAGCCTTCTCAGCCTGCTCCGTCCATGAAATTTTATCAGTCAAAGCTAAATTAGAAGAGGTCACTAAATCTTGGAGTGGCTGTGCTTTTTCAGCAAATTTTTTTTTTTTAACCCATTGCTGGCAATTTCCTAACATTCCAAGAATGGACATAACTTGCCGCCTTGAAGACCGTGCACATTCTCCTGCAGTCAAATCATGACCCAGGTATTTAATTTTTCAATTACAACTTTTTCCCGGGTCACTTTGTGCCATTTTCTACTAGGAAGACCAACAAAGCCTTTGAGTCTTCTTTGCATTATTCCTGCGCCTCAGAGCATAAAAGCAACTCAGCTACATATTACATCAGGACACCACCCCCCTTTGGCCAATAACCTTTCAATTTTTATCTTTTTTAATTCTTATCTACACACACACACACAGACAGAGACTCTGTATATCTCTGCAGCATCACAGTTCAGGTCCAACACTTCCCTTTAAAAGTGAATGTGAACCAGAAATGGGAGTCAGGGTGAACAGGAATTGAAAAGAAAACATTCGCAAGATCAGAAACAGAAAACCACATAGCAGTGGACTGGACTACAGAGAGAATAGTGGAAGGATTCGGGACTATAGGAGTCCTAAGGTGTACAGCAGCATTGACTCTGCAGAGGTCCTGAATGAACCACCACAAGCCATCTGCTTATCTAACTGGAAAAATAGGAGAGTTCACATGAGAGTATTGGATTGGAATAATAGCACCCCCTTAACTAAGTCAGCATGGTCAATGGTAATACCGGCATTGGCCTCAAACAGAAAAAGATATTGTGCACAAGGTAAATGGGAGGATGACTTTGGGAAAAATGACCAAGGGTTCAATCTGAGCTATTCAGACAAAATATTATTTCCCTTGTAACCATAGAGATGAGTGGGTGAGTCTAACTAAAAGATTTGAAGGGTAAACAGCATGAGTGTAGGTGGAGAGGTGGAACATGAATGACAGAGCGATCAGGTTACAGGTACAAATCGTCCTACTGCAATTTTCTTAACAGATTTATCTGTGGTGGACCAAATATTAGGTCCCACATACTCCCAATCCTCCCCTTCCTAACATGCTAATACCCATTGTCTCACATCACGCCACTGAAAGCGAGCAGATTTAGCAATGGGGATATGTGGGATTAGAACCACTCCAGAAGAAAAGCAGTTGTGACGTAAGAGAGATACATCCCAGCAGAATTGGCTGGAGCAGTAACAGTTCGTTATGCAAATAGTCTCTTTTTCTGACAGCAGCAGCTAAAAAGTCCGAGAGACAGACTTCACCATTATGCAGTCCAAAAATCATGCAATACACTGTAAAAAGAGATTTTTGCTGTTTTGAGAAAAACATGAACAATCAAGGCAGCATATGAGCATGTAATGGTGGTGGTCAGTGCACGGGCGGTGTGTTGTTCTGATGTGACCTTCACTCTCTTTTTCATAACCGAGATGTAAAGGCACAGGCGGGCCATCAAGTCTGTCCAAACAAGTTCACTGGGCATTAGAGGGCTGATATATTTTGCATTCATTTGTGCTTGTAATTGTCCACTGAACACTGATCTGGCCACTATCAACCCCCTGTCGTCCTAGAATCTCAGTCCATTGCCCTCTCACATCATTTCAGCTAGGAATTAGCTTTCCTTCTAAGAACCTGAATCCATTTTGCAGCATTTGGCTTATACATGTCATCTAACTGCTTCTCTGCCCTCATGAACTGGTTCAGCAATTCCTGCACCACCTCGTTTAATTCTTGCAGGTCCCAGTTTCTTAAGGTGGGACCGTTTTAATCTGAGTCCGGTTGTTGTACATTATATTGTGGAATGGGCACTTGTATTAATGGTGCTTGAAATTCCATCCTTTCATATTCATGTTTGACCCTGAGGGTTCAGAATTGAGCCTTATTAGACATCCCTTTCCCCCCCGAGTTGTGTCTTTGTGATGCAGTACTTGCTTGCACCGATCATAACTGCGGTCGGTGGTGATCACTACCCTCTCCCTCTTCTTCATCCCTCTCTGGCTGAAACTGTTCATTTTAGAAATCATCGGGACCATCTGCTTCCTCCCTCATGAATTTCTCCAGCTGCCCCAAGGGGTGGTGATGGACTATTGTCCTCAAAGGGGGCATGCATGCTGACGCTAAATCAAGGTATAATCTGTTCTTCTTCTTGTTATTTAAATTATTTTTACTTGCTTATTCTTCCTTCTGGTGGCACGGTGGCGCAGTGGTAGCGCTGCTGCCTCGCAGTTAGGAGACCTGGGTTCGCTTCCCGGGTCCTCCCTGCGTGGAGTTTGCATGTTCTCCCCGTGTCTGCGTGGGTTTCTTCCGGCGCTCCGGTTTCCTCCCACAATCCAAAGACATGCAGGTTAGGTGGATTGGCGATTCTAAATTGGCCCTAGTGTGTGCTTGGTGTGTGTTTGTGTGTGTCCTGTGGTGGGTTGGCACCCTGCCCAGGATTGGTTCCTGCCTTGTGCCCTGTGTTGGCTGGGATTGGCTCCAGCAGACCCCCGTGACCCTGTATTCGGATTCAGCGGGTTAGAAAATGGATGGATTCTTCCTTCTTTTGTATGGACTTTTGGGATGGTTCTTGCATTATCAAGAACAACTTTTATTTTTCTACTAGAAAGTTTCATTTGGTTTTGCAGTCCCTCATGGGCTCTGCCTTTAATTATCAATTCCCATCAATCAAACATTTCCATTTTATATGGCCCTCTACTACAACACCCTCGTGCATTTCTTTGTACAATCTTCCTAACTTCCTGTATTTCACTCATATCACCAGAGCCTTCTACTGGCCACCTGCCTCCGCTCCGTTTATTCCACCATTTACATTATTTTTTAAATCTAACCCTGTTTTCTGTTCTCTGTAGTGTTTTGGAGAGTCACTTTTTTTTCTTCCTTAGTACGTTTTCCAAAAACAATACTCCGAACAGCGGCTTCTCATTCACACCCTGTTTTTTCCATTTTAATTGTTCCCACTCCTCCCATTGCTTATTCCGAGTCTCTAAAAAGACTCTGTCTCATTCCAGGGAGTGCACTAACTCAGCATTCCCAGCGCCTCACTAATTCATTCACACTTTATGATGCTCACTGTCCTATTACTTTACAGCAGGGGTGTCGAACTCCAGACCTGGGACCTCATGTATAACGCCGTGCGTAGAACTCGTACTATAAAATGGCATAAGCACAAAAGTCAAAATGTGCTTACGCACAGAAAAATCCAGATGCAGGAATCTGTGCGTACTCCAACTTCCACGTTCTTCCGCTACATAAATCCTGGTAAGCGTGAAAAGTAACGCCAATGTACGCGCCTTCTGCCCCGTCCCAACTACTCCCAGAATTACGTCTCTTTGAATATGCAAATCAATAGGGATAGCCCTTAAGCTCAGCCTTCTGTGAAAAGACAATGGGAAAATCACGGGGGAAAATAAGAATTTCAGCGAAAACCAAGTGGAGGCAAAGGAAAAACATACTATTTGTTTAATTAAACAGTGGTATAATCAACAAAAGGAAGTTGATCGAGTGACATAGGGTGTTGGAGAAACTTAAAAGCTCAGATATCAAAGTCGCCGTGAAAAGGCGAGTCGTAGTCCACTATCTGAGTGTCATATAAAATCTTATTTGGGTACAGAGAAAAAAAATGCAAACAGTGGGGAAAAAGCACGAAATGTCAACTTCAATCTCGACATTTCCACTTTAATCACGTAGTTTATTTTGTCATTAAAGTAGAACATCATAAACTTCATTTTAAAATCGTTTAATTAACCAGTTTCTCAAATCACATCGTAATTAAAGTAGCACGTTAAATGCTTTGTTTTGTAGGCTATGTGATCTTCTATGTGCTCTTTGTGTGTGAATCACTACGTGCTTCTTAAACGGGCTTTCTCTTCCTCCAACTGGACACAGAATCCATTACATTCGTGATATTACAGCTCTCTGAATAACTAAAATACTGAGATGGATATGTGATATCTTCATGATGATAGGAGTTAAAGCACGTTATTAAACATGGATTTCACGGCGCAGTGATTGTGTGCGACCTTCGATGAAATAATTTATTGCAGCAGTACTCAGGGGCAGCTCTAGGCTTGTGGCGGCCCTGGGCAGAGAAAGAATCGGTGGCTCCTTCACCCGTCAATGTCAATAAGGTAGCTTATGCACGGTGAATGGCCACGTCCGTTGCGGACACTGCATAGCCACCTCGTGCTCATGACACAAGCGTTTAACTTTTGCCAAAATTTGTGGCAGCATTTTTAGCTGTGTTGTTATTTTCTCTTTCTGTTTTATATTCAATATATATTCGCGTCCCTGCAGTCTTTGGTTTTCTTTTTCCAAGTAACCGATCGCCACACAATCAGCTCTGTAATAGACGTTAAGCCATCTGTAAGCTTAAAGCGCCGATTCTTCAAAACGTTTAAGGAACATTGAAATATCTTCGTAGAACATGTTTAATTATTCTATCCTTCACGACAGTCCCAATGAAGAATATAGATTATTTAAATGAAGTTAAAGTTTTATCTGTATAACATAATAAACATATTTTGCTGCATTTCATTTTAAAAATGATATCGTCATCATATGTAAATACACGCTTTATAAAGTGGCTCAGGTTGTGCGATATTATAATTGTAGTGCAAGTTTACAGTGGGGTGATTGTCCTTATAAGTACAAATAGTTCTACAAGTAGCAACTGATTGAGTGCGTTTAAAGTTCTTGGGATGAAACTGTTTGTGAACTGCAAGGTCCGTACAGGAAAGACTTTGAAACGTTTTGCCGTGGCTGAGGTAGCGCGTGCTTGAAGATGTATACTGATAATTCTCTTTCCGATCAGCTGCTGCTGTGATTCACACTCAGATACAGTGATATGAATACTCCGAGTGGTGCAGTGAGAGTAATATGGAAAAAAGATGATCCGCTGTGGCAACTCCTAACGGGAGCAGCTGAAAGAAGAAGAAGAAGAATATGCAGTGAGAGTAACAACGCTAAATCAGTTATAGTATTTGGAATACTATGGCTATTCTCTGGACCATTATATTGTTACAAGTTAATTACAATCAGATGCATTACACTAATAAACAATATGTGGTTAGTTTCAGTGAATTTATAAAGCCGCGTCAAGAAAATAAGGTGTAACCACACATGAACAGTAGCATTGCTTTGACACTGGGTGCCGCCAGTCTGCAAAACCAAGCGGAGAACTTGTGTACTACAAGGTATGAGGTACCATGGAAAAATGCGTGGCTTTACGCCAAGTGTAGGTTTTATACATCGTGATTTGAACATTTAAAAGTTCTTACACAACATTTCTGTGCGTATGCACCGTTTATACATGAGGCCCCCGGACTGGAGTTCGACACCCCTGCTTTAAAGATTCTCCGACGTACTTTCCCTTTTACTAAACTTCCACCTCTCCCTTCTAATTACGAGTCTACTAAGGACTCCATCTCATTCCAAGAGGCGCTCTTATCATTCGTCCCCAGTACCTCTCCGGACAGTAACGCAGTTGCGCTCACCGGTCACCAATCTTATTCCTGTCTGCACTTCGCACCTTCACTCAGGTTCCCGACAGGAGGGGAACTGTTCAGGTGCCAAATAAACTGTGAAAGTAACAGGAACAGTTCAGTCAATTAGTCTTTATTCAGTCACAGATGAATACGTGGATTCATGATTTGCAAAGCAGAAGAGCCAAGATTTCCAGTTTCAGTCAGCTTTAAAATTCAATTTCATTCCTCCAAAAACAATCCTTCCAACAGAGACCTTTGATTTCCTAAAGGGATCTTGACCGGTTTACTATTTGTTTTTCTCATTATTGGATAGCACCAATAGTGCAAGGTATAAGGTTTCATGCCCTCCGGTTTTCTGCCCCCGATCCATTTCGTTTCCCGGGTCACTATCTGCTACTTCGTGGCTTTAGCGGACTAACAGTCTTGTCGGACAACTGGGTAAGGGGCTTCTACTTTCCAGCGACGACCCCCTTCTTCATTCTTCTAACAGCTGGTTACCGCTCATGTTTTCTACATCAGATCAACCCGTTGGAGCAGGAATATGACCAGACCGCAGAGACTCGCCCTCCCGCAACAGTGCTTTGGTGTCCTGCCCATGAGTGTCAAAGAGAAAATCAACGACGCAAAGACACACCAAAGGTCTTAACTCGGAATGATGACTCTCAGAAGTCAAGAGAATAGGCAAACAGAGTTTATCGTTTGATTGCAATAAATATCAACACGGACTCAAACCAATTCGGCCAAATCAGGCTGAGCTCTGAACAGTTCAAAAATCACAGATTATATCTCATTTCTTATCATTCTGACCTCGCTTGAAGCAGCTCATTCGCTGCTTATTCTGACTCCCCTTTCCTGTAGCTGGCCTGTCAAATTCTTTTATGATGATCACGGTATTTTAATTTTCTTGTCAATTATCTTTATTTTTCTGATTTGCTTATTTTTAGGTCAGCTGAGAGCAAAACAGGTGTGTTCCCTTCTTCCATCCTGGGGCTGTCCTTACCTTATTTTCCTCCCTTCCTGGGTACTCTCGCTAGATTATATTGGCCGCTAAAGCCAAGCTGCAATTCAAAAAGAAATATGGCCTGTGCCTTTATTTAACCATTAGCAGGCCTTGCTTACATTAATATTTCCACTAAGGTTAATGCTTATATATTTTCCTATATTTATTTATGGTAATACATGAATATACTAATTTTATTTTCCATATGAGGTGTTTTCCCTCCTATCTATTATTCCCATGCCCCGCCTTATTTTATTTTATTTTTATCCCTGAGCCGGTAATAAACTCCGTCCCGTTCCAGGGAGCGTACTAACTAAGCATTCTCAACACCACACTTATTCGGCACTCACATCAAAAGTGCTCCTTTTCTACTTTTTGTTCTTCCCACCCATTCTTTCTTTAATATTCCTTTCAATTCCTAGGGGTGTACTCACTAGCTATTCTAGCACCTTTGTTTCTGTCTGGAGGCACCTTAATCGGCTAAGATTATCTTTCCATGTCAAAAAGACCCCAGGAACTCACCAAGAATTTTCCTCCTGTGTGGAAGTTTCTACTTCACTTGACTACCAGGAAAAAATCAGAGGAGAACAAGGACTCCTCAGGAAGGACTCATCCGAGGCAGGCCAGTCCTAACTTTTTCCGGAGCTGGTCCTCCCGATACAGCTGGAATCAGTCCTTTTGCTGGTCCTCTGGACGATCCCGCTCAGGGAGTCGCTTGGCCGTTACTGTCCCTATACAGGCCACCAATATCTGTGGATGCTGAAATCGGAAACAACAGGAGGAAAATGCCAATTTAAAGTATATAGCAATTTCTATATTCTTGGTGAGTCAAAGAGAATAGC
>NC_053157.1:242235730-242254098 GCF_016835505.1 Polypterus senegalus | reverse complement strand
AATTTGGAGAATTAGTGATGAGTGAGTGAGTGAGTCAGTCAGTCAGTGAGGGTATATATAAATAATATGTAGTGGGGATAGACATGTTTGCTTGTAATGCTCAAAAAAGTAATAAAACTGTATAATGAAGTTATAAAAATTAAAGAAAAAATGCAGATGGCATGAATTGGCTAAAACAGATACACAGTGAATTTCAAATATACAGAACTTAATCAAAGTGTCCTTTATTATTTACAGCAATAGTTAAATCAAATATACACAACTCTTATTATACACAGTCAGTTTAACACTCAGAAATATAAAAAAAAGGCCAAAGACAAATAAAGTCAGTGACACGTTTATTAGAGGAGGCGTTGAGATGGAACCCCACGTTGAGATGCCTCAGTGATGCTGTCTGTCCTCGAACTCCAACAGATGGAGCTCAAGACTGTCAAACTCTTCGCTCACTTAAGAAAAAAAAATAAAAGTCTTTCCCCAATACTAAAAGTGTATTAATGCATATTTTAAATTTCACCTTAAACATATATTTTCATTTCTATGTAGTTAGTTTATATTCTTGTCTAAATTCACTACAACTGAAATGGTATTCTGATTAACAGAAGAATGGTGCTGAAAATTAAAATAAAGGACCGTCTGCTCCCCAACACCACATGACGCCCAACTCACTGTCTCCTGGTCCATCAATGATCAGACCTTCTGCTTCTTATTCATGGAGACACTTTCTGTACTCATTAGAGATTCACTGAAGCCAAATGAGCCTCTGGCATCAGCACATCCACACAGATGTGAACTCTGTTAATCTTTACAAAAGTAACTCCATCACTTCATCAGGTAGTTGTAGGCCATCTGTCTGCTCCTCATCTTCTACTGTATAGAGATCATTACCCGGTGACCTTTAGGATCTTCATCATTTTTGAACCATTTGGATGACACCTTTTTAGATACAACAGCCTGTTGGACAAGCAAATCCAAGAGTTTTGTGCTCTAAAGTCATCATAGCTCTCTGCTACTAGATAGATTACAATAACAAAGTTTTACTTGTTACTAAGTTAACAACAAGTGATCATCTGCTCCATGGCCCTTTATGATGAACTCCAAAAAAATCTCATTCCTGGTTATCTCAATAGTTTTTTTTAGAATATTTCAATTATTTCAGAGTATTATGACTACCCCAATCTGGACACTTCCTAAAGTAATATACAAGTCACAGGCATGTCATCCTATGATGAAAAGGATAAATACAGCGCTCTCCATTATTATTGGCACCCCCTATAAAAATTAATAAGAAGGGTTAGGAAAAATAACCCTGTTTGCTGAAGAAATGTCACCTTGGACTGAAAAAAATAGAAACATCAGACTTTTGATTGAAACAATTTCATTCAAAGAAAAACAAAGCCCTCATCAAGAAATATTTTTAAAATTAACATTTTTTATAAGGGGTGTCATTAATAGTGGAAGGCACGTTAAATGAATGTCACATTTAAACGTGTGCCACACATGGAGAAAAAAATAATATTACAGTATCAGCATCTTTAAAAGACTGAGAGCAGTAAAATCAAAGGATTCCTCCATAGTCAGATAAAGAGCAGACTGAGAGAGAATAAGAGATAAAATATTGAACTCCTACACAATCTTAATACAAATGTAAAGTTACATAAAGCTTACAGTTCATATTCAAACACCATCAACATGTCTGCTCCACGGTCTACTGAACCAGCAGTGATGTTGTAGGAAAGAAGGAAAGAAAAAAAAAGATACACGTGAAAGTCGAACACTACAAGTGACTTACAAGTTTAACAAATGGGTGTTTGGAATTTACCTGATTTTTCATTAACATCCCATTTCCAGAAGATATTCTTGTAGCAAGCTGGTTGAAAGGAAAAAAATATAAATGTCACTTGTAATTAAATTGAAAGGCTCTGTGAACATCGCGACTGTCAGTCTGAGTCACACACAAGTTAGTGGCGCACTGCTTATTGCAGGAAAGTCTTTAACAGTTTAGAAAGAGCAGGCATCATCTGCACAAAACTACCATGAAATTCTATTAAGATTGACGGTACAAAAACATCGCAGATTATTTGGTATTACAATTTAGACACATTACTCCAACATAAGGAACTAAATTGAAAATAAAAAAAGGTAATATCGTGCACCACTGTAGTCAGTCTGAACTTTCTCAAAAGCCTACTTCACAACAGTATAAATGATCAAGTGTTTCCTAGATGCTTGTAAAAGTTTGTTTTTTGTCTTCCATGCACAGTCGAGGAGTTCTCGCGAAACTTGCCTTGTGGAATTTGAAGAGTTTCCAGTACCGCTGAGTGCCGATCCACTTCAAACACTGAATATAAATCAATTACTACAGCAAAAATGATTAATAATACAAATGTAAAGGTTCACGGTACAAACATAACCATGCTAAACAAAATTATTAAAAATACGAAAAAACTGCAACTTTCAAACGTTTTCATTTCCGAGCACACTTACTTCCATTGTCAAAAATACAAGCAATCAGTTTCGTCGCTTCTTCTTCTTTTGTCTAATGGAGTTTCATCGCCGCAGCTTCTTTTTTGTCTCTTTTCGTTTAATGGAGTTTTATCACTTGGTACAACGACAGGTTATTTAAGGGGAAACTCTAAGGCGGAACCTCAAAGAGGTAGGGATCACGAACTGCGAAACGTTTGGTTAAAGTTACACTTGATAGACATCTTCAAACGTTGATAATTGGACAGGTGTGTTTTTGATTGTCAGAGTAACAATAATCTCATTCGTCTAAATTAACCAATACTATCCACTTGCATTGACAGTTATCCCGCCTTTAGATCTGCCCATAATGACTCCGGTCTGCAGCAATACCCTTAGACATAGAATAACTAGACGCGTCATGACCAGCAGAATCGTATGTCAACGTCGCCGCCATATTGCGAGTGGCACTGCTGTGGAGTGAAGTAATGGATAAGATACCTCACACATGTGCTACTTGGGATTTTACAAACCGTTGTACGCTCCAAACCAGATTGCAGGGGATTACATTTCATAGGTAAGGCTGAACAATTGTTTTGGTTATATTTGGCCATTTGAAAATCCTGTATTTCTAATCTTTACTTTATCTACACCAGGCTAAGCTAGCAAAGCTATGCGTTTATGTGCTCAAGTGAGCCTCCAAACAACGTTTTGGCTAAACATATTTAGTCACAAACTATCTACAACCCCAATTCCATTGAAGTTGGGACGTTGTGTAAAATGTAAGTAAAAACAGAATACAATGATTTGCAAATCCTTTTCAACCTATGTTCAATTGAATACACTTCGATGACATTCATTTTGAATTTGATGTCTGCAACACATTCTAAAAAAGCTGGGACAGGGGCATATTGTATCTTCTTTCCTTTTAGGAACACTCAATAAACGTTTGGGAACTGAGGACACTAATTGTTGAAGCTGTGTAGGTTGAATCCTTTCCCATTCTTGCTTGATGTACAACGTCAGTTGCTCAACAGTCCGGGGTCTCCGTTGTCGTATTTTTTTCTATATAATGCACCACACATTTTCAATGGGAGACAGGTCTGGACCGCAGGCAGGCCAGTCTAGTATCCGCACTCTTCAGCTACGACGCCATGCTGTTGAAACACATGCAGAATGTGGCTTTGCATTGTCCTGCTGAAATAAGCAGTAATGTCCCGGAAAAAGACGTCTCTTGGCAGCATATGTTGCTTCAAAACCTGTATATACCATTCAGCATTAATATTGCTTTCACAGATGTGCAAGTTGCCCATGCCATGGGCACTAACACACCCCCATACTATCACAGATGCCAGCTTTTGAACTTTGCGCTGATAACAATCCGGATTGTCCTTTTCCTCTTTGGCCTGGAGGACACCACGTCCATGATTTCCAAAAACAATCTGAAATGTGGACTCGTCAGACCACAGCACACTTTTTTCACTTTGCGTCAGTCCATCTCAGATGAGCTCGGGCCCAGAGAAGCCGGCGGTGTTTCTGGGTGTTGATATATGACTTTCGCTTTGCATGGTAGACTTTTAACTTGCACTTGTAGATGTAGCAACGAACTGTGTTAACTGACATTGGTTTTCTGAAGTATTCCTCAGCCCACATGGGGAATATCCTTTACAGAATGATGTTGGTTTTTAATGAAGTGCCTCCTGAGGGATCGAAGGTCACGGGCATCCAGTGTTGGTATTCGGTCTTGCCGCTTACGTGCAGAGATTTCTCCAGATTCTCTTAATCTTTTGAGGATATTATGGACAGTAGATGGTGAAATCCCTAGATTCCTTGTAATTGTATGTTGTGAAACATTGTTCTTAAACTGCTGGACTATTTGCCCACGCAGTTATTCACAAAGTGGTGAACCTCGCCCCATCCTTGCTTGCGAACGACTGAGCCTTTTGGGGTTGCTACTTTTATACCCAATCATGACAAACACCTGTATCCAATTAACCTGTTCACCTGTGGAATGTTAAAAACAGGTGTTTTTTGAACATTCCTCAACTTTCCCAGTCTTTTGCTGCTCCTGTCCCAGCTTTTTTGGAACGTGTTGCGGGCATGAAATTCAAAATGAGCGAAGATTTGCAAAACAACAATAAAGTTTATCAGTTTGAACATTCGATATCTTGTGTTCGTAGTGTATTCAGTTGAATATAGGTTGAAAAGGATTTGCAAATCATTGTATTCTGTTTTTATTTACATTTTACACAACTTCCCAACTTCATTGGAATTGGGGTTGTAGATTGTTGTTAGCTGTTAACATTTCTCAAACTTGATGTTTTTCTCAAGGAGCACATCGAGGAAACACAGTTTGAAATTAACAACCATCATTTTATGCTCATGTCTTTAGTTGTGTCTGTCTTCCACAAACTAAGGCTGCACCATATTGCCAGACTGAATACTCTCAAATTACAGGATCTGAGTGAGCGAGAGGGAGTGTCAGTCTGTAGGTCAGTAGGAGATCAGTGAGGTTGTGGGGAGCTTTGAATGTTCAGAGCGGTTTGTGTATTGTATTCTGTAGTTAACAGTGAAGTTGAGAGAGAGTAGGTGTGATATGTTCAGTGGATTTAGAACAGCAGGTTATTATCCTGGCAGCAGAATTTTGAAGAAGTTGTAAGTGATGGATACGTTTTTGTGGGATGCCAGATAGAATAGCATTACAGTAATCTATACGTCAGGTGACTTGGACATTAACCAATACTTTAGTACTGTGTTGGGTACGAACAGGACAAAGTCTAGAAATGTTTTGGAGATGGAAGAAGGCAGCCCAAGAAATGTTACTTATATGGCAGGAATTATTTAATAATAATAAGTATAATTATTATTATTTAGTAATTGCCATTATTAGTGTATAAATGGATATAAATAATTACATTTAAACCATTCGCCAAAATCTATTGTATGTAAACAATACTGTTTTAAATGTTATAGTTTTTTCATCAGAACACCCGGTTTCCACGTCTACCTGTATTAGTTTAAATGGCACTTTTGCCACTCGAAATATGGCGGACGCGCTGACGTATCGTGTCGACTGGGCAACTCAGTGAATGCGGCGTCTATCTATATACTGTATGTCTATGGCGCGGATATCAATGACGTCATGACGCCAGCGTGCCTCAAAATCACGTGAGACGCGCATTTCAAACAAGTTTCTGAGCAGCGCTTTGAGAACTCGGCTAGTCAGTATCGAGCTACCCATTACTAGTGTGCTGTTATGAGACACTCGCACTGCGACTTCTTCACAGCCACAAAATCAAGCAAAGGTGCGGTAGGTGAGACAAAGTCAAAGGTGGCGATCGCGTACGGGTGGGAATGCCAACATTGAGGAAAACGGCGACATGCTGAGAGGTTGTAAATTTGAGGAGGTGCCTGGCGCCGCATGGTTCGATTTTAAGTGTTGGGGTTT
This sequence comes from Polypterus senegalus, assembly GCF_016835505.1. Taxonomy (NCBI): domain Eukaryota; kingdom Metazoa; phylum Chordata; class Cladistia; order Polypteriformes; family Polypteridae; genus Polypterus; species Polypterus senegalus. Next base: position 242,248,190 of record NC_053157.1, on the reverse strand, counting down.
GAGAAATACGTTTAGAAGGCGGCACAGCAAATCGCACCTTTACGAGTTTACTGTTTATGACAGGGGTCACGCACTTTTTAGCCGGTGCTGCATTACTTTATTTTCCAGTCGGTGTCCCGTGAAATATAAAGCTACTGTACATTTAACTTGGAGGCGCTTTGAATCGGGATTGATCTTTTTGCGCTCGTGCACTGTAGCGCGGCGCGTCGCCTTTTGATTTCGCGCATGCTCTGAACTGTGCTGTCTTTCGGGCACGCGCTTGTTCAGCCGCTCGCTCCCGCACGCCCTCGTCGTTCATTTCTGATTTTTCTCGAGCTCTGCGTGTTCTTTACATTTTTTCCTTTTTCCTCTAAAACTGTCATCGGTCAACTTTGTTAAAGTGGCGTCGATAGAGGTAACTTTACAGGGCGCATTCAGGTTTCATTGCCAGCAGTTTGTCTCATACTGAGACCTATTAGAAGTAATTTAAATTATTTTGTTTTATTTTCTTATCAGGAAAGATGCTGGTGCGTTTTCACTTTAATTTGTTTAATGGGAAATAAAAACACAAACATTACACGAGCTAGTGCTGCTGAAGAGATACAGTAAAATCTACAGCTGGCATGGCATTACGAGTACAGTTTTGTGATATTTGAAACGGTATTGTTTTATTTAATGTCTTTTATCCTTTACAACTACTTTCAGCATTTCTGTACACTTCGATACTTTAGTTTACTAGAGATGGTCGTGTTATATTAAGAAAAAGACTCAAGCCAATCGGGGAGTTTGTGTTGGACCATATGAAGCCATCAAAATACAAAATGTGAAAGCTACCGAGCTCAGCAGAGCCGCGACTCGACTATTATGTGCTGGAGCTCAACTGTCTGTCCTCATTGTTTAAAGTGGCAGTGCCGCCTCAGAGACCTTGGTGAGCAGTTTCTGACGCCCATGTTGGTGAATCGCTGTTGAGCCCACTCCTATCTTGTCCCTCAAACCCTCGTGCCACTAGGTGGTCTTTAGGTACGATTCCTGCTGAAGTCTCTTTTTAAAGGGCATATCCATCTTGTGGTTTTCCACCTCATCAAATGCTCCATTTTCTTTCCCACCTGTTTATCTCTTCCTGTTTTGCTGACTCAGCTGATATCTCCGTATTTCCACAAACAAGTCCCATAGTTGCAGTTCATTAGTTTCTGGTTCAACTTGCAGATTATCCACACTTGATGTGTCAAGAGACCCATCTGTGTTATCAATGCTGTCAGGATCAGTAAACTCTAAATTATACCAATTTCTGCTTTGCCAGCCCAATCTAATACTTTATCTGTATGTCACCATCTTTGTCCACATATCTCACAGTTTGTCCCTTTTTTTATTTATTTTTTATTTTTTTATGTTGATTTTGTTGTAATCATTCTTTACAAATCAATCAATTTTTTACAATAAATAGGATTGAGAATAAGTCGACCCCATGGCAAAAAGGTGATCAACAACACAGTTCCGACAAAAGTGAATACCCCTGAGAGGGAGAGAGCATGGCCATAACTGAAGAGTTTAGAGTCTCCTTCTCATCTCCAGTGTCTTCATTATCTGATGTAGTGTTAGATAAATCTCTCTCTTCATCTCTCTCACTGCTGGTGGTATGTCGATTGTCACCTTTACCGTTGACTTTACGTAGTCTAGAATGGTGGGCCCTTCCAAGAGCACCTCCACGTCTGACACATTTCACAACTCCATCCTGTCCAATGACATCTGCAGGTCCCTTCCATTCTGCACAGTCCACTCTTTTGTCGTCCACTTTGTCTCAGATTTATCATTTTCAGAATTAACCTGTCTCTGGAGTGCTCTCCGTATTTGGTCTGAAAACTCGGCTTCAGTAAATGCTCTTCTTGGAGTGTTCAGTGCTGGAATATGTGCTCTTCTGACACACTCCTAGTGGTGCCTTCTAGGGTGGGTGGTCTGTCTACGAGAACACAAGGAAGATTTGGATTTCGGCCAAACACCGGCTGATATGAGCTGTACATATAAATATTGTGCATGGTATTCTTTACCAGTAGTGCCCTGTGGCGCTAATCTGGCACTAACCAGTCACATCCAGTATTTTTTATCACTTTCTGTATAATTGCTGTGAGTGTCTGATTGTGTTTCTCAGGTAGTCCATTACCCCAGGGACTGTATGCAGAGGTGGTCTTTGTTTCAATGTTAAAATTCTCTGCCATCTCTCTGATTCCCCACCATTATCACTAAGTAGTTTCTGAGGAGCTCCATGTACTCCTATCTGAGAACGAATGAATGAATTGTTTCACAATTTCTCATGGTCTTTGTCTTTACAACACTTCCTGCACTGAAACGTGTGAAGGTGTCAATCATGTGAAGACCCTGTCCTCCTATTTGACGTTCATGTCGGTCTATAGCCAAGAAAGTGGTAAATATGACAGCCTTAATAGACCTGCCATTGCTGTGTCCAAAAATGATGGTCCCGTGTAGATAAAGTGTTGTCATATCTACATGGTGGCACTGAATTGTATGCAAATCCCCTTTAATGAAAGTCTGCAGTGCACTTTGATCACATCTGAATTGTTTGATTTGTAATTTTAAACTGTGAGGCAGAGGAGGAAAGCAAGAAATATGTGTCTTTGATCCAAACCTCATTGAGGGCATCTTGACCCTGAAGTGTGCTCATTATTTTTACTGACTTTATGGAGTTAATTCTACACTTTTATTTTCACAGGGCTTTCCCATTTCACTTGGCCATACACTGAGGTGTCTAATGGCCTCCAGCTCCTGTATGTCCATGTGAGAAGTGAATCTGAAAAGAGAAGGGCAGACATTTAAAGAGAGAGAAGAGTTTCCCCACAGAGCATGGCGTCTGCTAAAGAAGATGATGTTGATGAAAGAACGGTGGACATTAAAGAAGAGGATTGTGAGTGGCTCACACCAGAGGACGTGTGTGTGAAGCTGGAGGATCACGAGGAAAGAATTTCAGTTTTTAAAGAGAAGGAGGAGTGCAAGGAGGTGACTTCTGCCATTAAAGGTGAAGATTTGAATGATTTCTCAGGTGGTCTTGAATTTCAAAAGTTTGAAACTGGGGATATTTCCAAGCAAGGTGCCTGTGAAGAATCTCCATACAGTTTACAGCACTGGTCCACTAATACGGGACGATTGGCTACGCAGGAGAATTCTGCAGTGCTAAAATCAGAGTTATCAGAATCTGAAGAGAAAATCACTGAGGAAAATGGGAGAGATGGAGAAGAGTCAACTGGGAGTGTTGGAATAAGTGAGTAATGTGATTAAATATAAAAGAAAGAGAGTGTTTATAAATTCTAATGGTGGGTGCTTTGATGTTTTTAGAAGATTAAAGTTAGAGTGGAAAACACAGTTAATTTAACTTGGATAAAGACCACCTGCTCGGATGCAGGATAACAAGCAACACGTTACCTAATAAACGATAAATTAGAAGAACTTGAGTGAATAAGGAAAAATCTAAAGTGTTAAGCGCAAAACTTGAACATCATGAAGCTCTTACTGAAGTTGTGCCGTATGTTAGGCCAACAACACATTACGTTCAGTAAGAATATCAAAAGTCATATTTTGTTAAATACATGTACAGTACAGGCCAAAAGTTTGGACACCTCCTCATTCAATGTGTTTTCTTTATTTTCATGACCATTTCCAGCACTCCATCACTCTCCTTCTTGGTCAAATAGCCCTTACACAGCCTGGAGGTGTGTTTGAGGTCATTGTCCTGTTGAAAAATAAATGATCGTCCAACTAACCTGACTTCTGCACAACACAACTGCTGGTCCCAACCCCATTGATAAAGCAAGAATTTCCACTAAATAACCCTGATAAGGCACACCTGTGAAGTTAAAACCATTTCAGGTGACTACCTGTTGAAGGTCATCGAGAGAATGCCAAGAGTGTGCAAAGCAGTAATCAGAGCAAAGGGTGGCTATTTTGAAGAAACTAGAATATAAAACATGTTTTCAGTTATTTCACCTTTTTTTGTTAAGTACATAACTCCACATGTGTTCATTCATAGTTTTGATGCCTTCAGTGAGAATCTACCATGAAAATAAAGAAAACACATTGATTGAGGAGGTGTGTCCAAACTTTTGGCCTGTACTGTATATTTCTTAAATTGTATGGCAGTTAAGGCAGAAATGCCCACAAAAAGAAATAAATAAGAATAAAATCCTCACCCCGTGCACTAAATAAGAGTGAATTTGCTCAAGCCAGTGCCCACCTAATATGTGCCTCATCTTTCTAATGGTAATCTCATGCACTTTGACGTTAACAGTGACAAGAGCTACCTGTACGAGTCATGAGGACATTCAGGGGGTCTCAGGGTCTTCTTTCAGCATCTTGTGTTCTGCTGTCAGCCTGAACTGGCTGGAACAGCATGGCCTGGACAAGTTGTCAGTGGTGTGAAATCTTCACTTGGAGATGATCTTGGGCCCTTCCGTCTCCCACAGTCACATCGGGTCATTTCGGAGTCACCACTCCACTTCCTCTGCATGTTTATGGGGATGAGGGGAAAAACCAGAATAAACAGAAACGCATTCAGAGCCCCTTTGTAGAACAATTGTGGGCAGGATTTGATCCCAGGACAACTGAGCACCTATTCCATTCCATTAGGACCTGCTGATATCAATAATAAAAATACTGTTTTTCTTTTCTTATCTAAGAATATAAGTATCTCTGCATGTTCTGAGGACAGTCTGGTCCTCCTGTCATCCACGACGTGTGCTGCCGTTCTGAACAGACCCTCGCTGTCCCCAGGGCACAAGTAGGGCGATGACTTTTATTGGTCCTCCAGATAGCCAGTGGCCCAGCATCATTTGTGGTATAAGGTTCACAGAGATAAAGATTAACCTCTGATGCTGGTGACTCAAATATCATTTTTATCTTCATTGACACTTTCTTCATGCATTCTGCAGTTCTGTTGGCAGGGAGTTTCTTTGGATCTCTCGGCTGTCGTCTGTCGCTCCAACTGCATCTGTGTGGTCGAGACACCGGCACTAAGGAGACTATATGCTTGAGATTTGCAATAATCTGTGAAATATTTGTCCTTGTACCATTGTTTAATTTGGGAAAAAAATCATTATGATGATGATATCTGTTACAGAATTCCTAACTGTATAGTGTCTAATATGCACACTCAATGATTTTTATGCATTATTATTATTTTATTAGGCCTAAAAACTAGGCTCGTACCATTCTACCCAGTAAGTAAATAAGAGGGCTGATTGCAGTTTCTCAGTAATCGACGTCCACTTGATATCGATTTATATTTTTGTACCAGCTCAGTGAAACTCTGCATCCGTTTCCTCCCATCTACCTACACATTCACTGAAAGGGTAATAAAAGGGATTTTAGTCAAAACATCTAATGTCTGGTTAATTAATTATACAAATAAATCAGTCAACAAACACTCACTGGCAGATGGAATTGTGGATCTAAATGATCTAGATGGTGACATCTTCCAGAACTGAAAGTGGCTGATTGTCCAGGCTTACAAATTCCACTGTTTTTGCTGTCACAGTAAGTCTTTGGCGTTCTTGCTGTCAGTATTATAAGGTTGAGTTTTCTAAGTGCTGCCATCTTTGGAGGCCGAATGAGAGTAGGTGACTGAGCTAGACTAAGCTTGCTGGTCGCCTCAGCCTTTGAACAGCTTGTTCTTCACACCAGTCCCTTTTGTGTTGACTTCTCAGATGCTGAGTAAGGTTTGTATTGTTGAAAGTGTTAGCACAGAATCCTCTATGAGTGACTTCTTTTTGCACAAATATTACATGAAGGAAATAAAACTGTTAGACTGTTGAGGACGTGTTTCTGTATTTTGGTAATGTTGGAACTTAGTCGTGCATGCTTTTTATCATTCAAGTTCAGATGTTAAGAGCAGCTAATTTGCTGTTCATTGGTTAAGTCATTTGGAGTGAAAATAGGCAGATTTTGATTTGTGATCAATTGATCAGATCAGGCCTGTCTTTCACATGTAAGAGAAAGGTGGAGAAATTGAATGGATAGAAGCAGAAAATGTAAATACCACACATACGGAGTGATCAGACCATAAGAAGAAACTCCAACCAATGTGCCACCACTTATACTGTGTCATTTATTTTAAAAGTCGGATAGTGGTTAGGAATTTAGACACCAAACCCTGAAGTTGCAGGTTTTAATTCAGCTATTGGCACCATGTGACAACAAGCAAGTCAAATGTCCTGCCTGTGCTCCAGTTGGAAGAACAAGAGAAATGTAACCAATTGTGTATCAAATGTTTTAAGTCGACTTGGATAAAAATGTCAGGAAAAAAAAAATAGTTAAAATGTTTGTGTTATTTCAGATATACAGAAGAACGGCAGCTTCTCTCCACCTTCATTTGGTCAGCCCTCTCTTCAATACAATGAGAACGGTATGAAGAAATCAGCAAGAGAATCAGAGAACCAGATAGCAGCCTATTTGCAGTGCAGTTCTCTCCCTGCTACTGGAGCAACACAGACAGAAGCCATGAAAACTGATAGACAACAAGTGGAGAAAGAAATTGAAATTCATACTGGAGAAAAATGTTGTTTGGAATGCGGCAAACAATTCACATACAAAAGTGGTCTTAATAGGCATATGAAGATTCACACACGAGAAAAACCTCATTACTGTTCAGAATGTGGTAAGTCGTTCTCATGTATAAGCTATCTTCAGAAACACAGAATAATCCACACAGGACAAAAACCTCATTGCTGTCCAGAATGTGGTAAATTGTTCTCAAGGAGAAGCAATCTTCAGAGGCACAGAAGAATTCACACAGGAGAAAACCCTCATTGCTGTTCAGAATGTGGTAAATCGTTCTTAAGGAGAAGCAATCTTCAGAGTCACAAAACAATTCACACAGGAGAGAAACCTCATTGCTGTTCCGAATGTGGTAAATCATTCTCATGGAAAAGCAGTCTTCAGTGTCACAAAAAAATTCACACAGGAGAAAAACCTTATAGTTGTCCAGAATGTGGTAAATCGTTCATAAGGAGAAGCACTCTTCAGAGTCACAGGAGAATCCACACAGGAGAAAAACCTTATTGTTGTCCAGAATGTGCCAAACAATTTTCTGACAAACGCAGTTTTCAAAGGCACATTGAAATTCATACCTGAGAGAAGCCACATTGCTGTTGTCAATGTGGAAATAAAGTTTTAAACATTAGCTCCTTTCAAGTAAACGCACAAGCTCCCAGTAAAGCGAAAATCCAGTATTTATGTTCTGAATGTGGCAAATGTTATACAAGCCAGAAAGATCTTTATCAACATGCCAAAATGCATACTGAAGAAAAATCTCATTGCTCTTCTGAAAGTGAGAAACAATTCTTATATTTAAGTGTAATTCAGTGCCACATCAGAACTTTTACTAGAGATAAACCTTATTGTTGTCCTGAATATGATAAGCAGTCCTCACAACAAAGCACCATCACAAGTCACATCAGATGTCACACCGGAGAGAAACCTCACCTTTGCTTGGAATGTGGCAAACAATTCCCACACATTAATTCTCTGTATAAGTATACAAAAGTCATACTGGAGAGAATTCTTACGATTGTACTGAATGTGGAATGTCATTCTCATATAACAATTCCTTCACAATCATAAAATAATTCATTCAGGTTAGAAAGCAAAGCTGTTCTGAATGTGGCAAGCTTTTCTTAGACCGCACAACTCTTAAAGATCACATGAGAATTCACTCTGGAGAGAAACCTAATTGCTGTCCATAGTGTGGCAAATTATTCTCATGTCCAAACGCACTTAGTTGCCACAGAAGGATCCACACTGGAGAGACACAGTACACCTGTTCTGAATGTGGTAAAGGGTCAACGCCTGTTTAATGTAATATACTCACCAACTAAATCAAACACCCCAGAAATATTATTATCATTGGATGCAGAAAAAGCATTCGACATGATTGAATGGAAATACCTTTTTACTACATTGGAGAAGTTTGGGTTTGGCCCGAACATTTGTGCATGGATTAAATTACTGTATACTAACCCAGAAGCTTCAGTTTGCATCAATAACATTTGCTCAGACTACTTTAAACTAGAGCGTGGCACTAGACAAGGATGCCCTTGTCACGCTGCTGTTGTTCGATTGCCATTGAACCACTGGCAATACATTGTCGAAATACGGATCAGATAAAGGGGATTAGCAGAGAAGGACTGGAACAGAAAATCTCATTATATGCAGATGATATGGTACTGTATATATCGGACCCAGAAAATTCTGTGCCTGCAGTCTTAGCAGCACTCACAGAATTTCAAAAGATCTCTGGTCTCAGAATTAATCTGAATAAAAGTGTTCTCTTTCCAGTGAATTCTCAAGCATATAATATTAGATTAGATACCCTACCTTTTATCATTGCAGAACAGTTTAAATACCTAGGGGTAAACATCACAAGTAAACATAAAGCTCTATATCAACAAAATTTTGCGCCTGCATGGAAAAAAATTAAACAAGACTTGCATAGATGGTCAACTCTTCATCTCACTCTAGCAGGAAGAATTAACACTGTTAAGATGAATATTCTTCCTAAGCTCCCTTTTTTATTTCAAAACATCCTAATATACATTAATAAATCATTCTTTAAGCAATTAGATTCAACAATAACCTCATTTATTTGGAATTCAAAACATCCACACATCAAAAGAGCGACCCTACAAAGACAAAAGGCAGAAGGCGGCATGGCTCTACCTAACTTCCAGTTTTATTACTGGGCAGCAAATATACAGGCGATAAGAACCTGGACACAAATAGAAGAACATACACAGGCTTGGACCAGCAATAGAAGTAAAATCCTGCAGTACTTCTTTGTATTCCTTGCTCTGCGCTCCAATAAACACACGTTATCGGCAATACACTAATAACCCAATTGTGCTCCACTCACTTAGAATCTGGAACCAATGTAGAAAGCATTTTAAGACGGAGAAGCTTCTATCTGTGGCACCTGCAAGAGAACCACCTTTTCAACCTTCACAAACATATGCAGTTTTAATATCTGGAAAAATTTGGAATTAACTTGCTTAGAGATCTTTATATAGACAACGTCTTTGCATCCTATGAACAATTACATTCCAAATTTAACATTCCAGCTACACATTTCTTTCACTATCTTCAAATCAGGAACTTTGTTAAACAGAACCTTCCAGATTTTCCTCATCTTACACCCTCATCCATGCTGGAAAAAATATTGCTCAATCTCAAGGAATTAGACTCCATCTCTACAATATATAAAATCATTTTACAATCCCTTCCTTTCAAAGATCCAAGAGGACACTGGGAAAAGATCTCTCAATTAATATATCAGAAAAGGAGTGGAAAGTAGCAATGCAGAGAATTCACTGAGCTCCATATGCAAAGCATACAATTATACAACTCAAAATAATATATCGAGCACATCTGTCTCGACTAAAACTCTCCAAAATGTTTCCAGGGCATGATCCAACCTGCGAACGTTGCAACCAAGTCCCAGCCTCACTGGGTCACATGTTCTGGGCCTGCACCAAATTAACATTATTCTGGACAAAAATTTTTAATTACCTCTGAGACAGCCTTGGACTCACAATCCCTCCTAACCCATTAACAGCTGAGTTTGGGGTTCTTCCAGAGGGGCTTAAAGTGGAGAAAGACAAACAAATTGTGATTGCATTCACAACACTCTTGGCACGCAGACTCATTCTGATAAACTGGAAGAACCCAAACTCTCCTCTTTTAAGTCACTGGGAAACCAAAGTGTTATATTATTTTAAATTGGAAAAAATCAAATACTCAGAGGATCCATACATTCTTTTTTCAAAACATGGCAGGATCTAATCAGTAATATTTTAAAATATGTTCATAAAGCACAGAGAATTTATTAATTTAGGTATGTTTACAAGCCTTAAAATTTACACCGTTTGGCTTGCTCTCTCTCTCAGGGGTGGGGATTGATCTGTTCTTAACTCAATTTTTCTTTTTATAAAAACTTGATTGCTTTGTATGGATTGTAATAAAATTAATAAAAATAAAAAAAGGGTAGTCTTCCAGAAAAAGGTTTTGGAGACACACGCAAAGTCATATTGGAGTAAAGCCTGTCCCAGAAATGACAAATGATCTTTTCATTGGATCCTCATTCAATAAAAATGAAGAAAAATCTTCTGAATATGGTAAAGGACTCCAGTTGAAAGTAGTTAATAAATACATTAGAATAGTGGACAAAGCACTGAAAGTGGCAAACAGGTCATAGATGTAAGTTATCCTCAGAGCCACATATGAACTCACACTGGAATAAACACACTGGAATACAACAAATATTTCACAAACAGCAAGAATTTTCTTCATCAACTTCTATTTGCAAGAAAAAAACCTCATTGCTGTCCTAAATGTGGTGATCTCTTTTCAGACAGCAATGGCCTTCATAGTCATAAATGACTGGCCTATTGTGGTAAGCCTTTTAGCTGCTCTGAATGTTGAAAGTGGTCCTCCTGTATCAGCTATCATCAACATCATGTAAGATTTCAGAAAGGACTCAGAAACGGTACTGCCAGGACGTCAGCCATACAGGGACTGATCATCTGTGCACCAATGCTGTGACATAAGATGGTGAACAATACACACACCAGACAACAGAATGAGAGCAACAGAACTGTGCGGTGATGATAACTTCAACCCCACAGCACAATTGAAAAAGTTCAATGTAATAAAAAACGGAGAAATCCACATTGCAGTGCCAACTACCAGGAGGTGCCACTGACAACAATGGGAATATTTGTGTTTTGGAAGTTTGGAGATTGGTCCTTATCTGAGTAGCAATGAACTTGTACCGTTTGTGAAAGAATAAAAACATTAACTGTAATGATTATAAATAGTAACTTCAAAATACCAAGAACTGTATTTTGTTTTAATCGAGCAGTAGAGAGCTATATGATTCGTTATTTCTATATCATCTGTTCTTCATTTAGGTAAGAAAAGAATTAGGCTTGTGCACAGAATTTGGGACTAACTTGCATTATTTTATGAGAAAATGCTGACCTCTTGATACTAACAGAACACCCTGTGATATTATAAATCAATGTGACAGTTTCTGAATTCTTAAAACTATTTGAGCATATTTCTTAAAACTGTGAGTGCCCTGATAACCTCTTTATCTGAAAGAAGCAATGTACACATTCCAATTCAGGTATTCATAAGCTATTATAATATATGTATAACTTCAAAATGAAGTGTCATGTGTTCTTTTTTATTTTTATTAATACACTAACTAGATATATAGAGGGAGACCCCACGTTAGGCAGCAGGATGTCTGATCTGACCAGTCAGTGGCACTGAGCTCTTACGCTATTCTCTTTGACTCGCCAAGAATAAAGAAATTGCTTTATACTTTAAATTGGTGTTTGCCTCCTGTTGTTTCCGATTTCAGCATCAACAGATTTTGGTGGCCTGTATGGGGACAGGAAGCGCGACTCCCTGAGCAAAGGACTGATTCCAGCTGGATCGGGAGGACCAGCTCCGGATAAAGTTAGGACTGGCCTGCCTCGGTTGAGTCCTGCATGAGGAGTCCTTGACCTCCTCTGATTTTTTCCTGGAAGTCGAGTGAAGTAGAAACTTCCACACAGGTGGAAAATTCTTGGTGAGTTACTGGGGTCTTTTTGACAGTGAAAGATAATCTTAGCCGATTAAGGTGCCTCTGGACAGAAATAAAGGTGCTAGAATAGCTAGTGAGTACACCCGTAGGAATTGAAAGGAATATTAAAGAAAGAACGGGTGTGAAGAACAAAAAGTAGAAAAGGAGCACTTTTGTCCTGGGCGCCGAATAAGTGAGGTGTTGAGAATGCTTAGTTAGTACGCTCCCTGGAATGGGACGGAGTTTATTACTGGCTCAGGGATAAAAATAAAATAAAATAAGGTGGGGCATGGGAATAATAGATAGGAGGGAAAACACCTCATATGGAAAATAAAATTAGTATATTCATGTATTATCATAAATAAATATAGGAAAATATATAAGCATTAACCTTAGTGGAAATATTAATGTAAGCAAGGTCTGCTAATGGTTAAATAAAGGCACATGCCATATTTCTTTTTGAATTGCAGCTTGGCTTTAGCTGCCAATATAATCTAGCGAGAGGACCCAGGAAGGGAGGAAAATAAGGTAAGGACAGCCCCAGGATGGAAGAAGGGAACACACCTGTTTTGCTCTCAGCTGACCTAAAAATAAGCGAATCAGAAAAATAAAGATTATTGACAAGAAAATAAAAATACCAAGGTCATCATAAAAGAATTTGACAGGCCAGCTACAGGAAAGGGGAGTCAGAAATAGCAGAATGAGCTGCTTCAAGCGAGTCAGAATGATAAGAAATGAGATATAGTCTGTGATTTTTGAACTGTTAAGAGCTCAGCCTGATTTGGCCGTATTGTTTTGAGTCCGTGTTGTTATTTATTGCAATAAAGCGATAAACTCTGTTTGCCTATCCTCTTG
>NC_053157.1:242216834-242235230 GCF_016835505.1 Polypterus senegalus | reverse complement strand
CTTAACAGATCTATCTGGGGTGGACCAAATATTAGGTCCCACATACTCCCAATCCTCCCTTTCCTACATGCTAATACCCATTGTCTCACATCACGCCACTGAAAGTGAGCAGATTTAGCAATGGGGATATGTGGGATTAGAACCACTCCAGAAGAAAAGCAGTTGTGTCGTAAGAGAGATACTGCTTCAGCCAATTCTGCTGGGATGTAACAGTTCATTATGCAAATAGTCTCTTTTTCTGACAGCAGCAGCTAAAAAGTCCAAGAGACAGACTTCACCATAATGCAGTCCAAAAATCATGCAATACACTGAAAAAAGAGATTTTTGCTCTTTTGAGAAAAACATGAACAATCAAGGCAGCATATGAGCATGTAATGGTGGTGGTCAGTGCACGGGCGGTGTGTTGTTCTGATGTGACCTGCACTCCCTTTTTCATAACTGAGATGTAAAGGCACAGACGGGCCATCAAGTCTGTCCAAACAAGTTCACTGGGCATTAGAGGGCTGATATATTTTGAATTTATTTGTGCTTGTAATTGTCCACTGAACACTGATCTGGCCACTATCAAACCCCTGTCGTTCCAGAATCTCAGTCCATTGCCCTCTCACATCATTTCAGCTTGGAATTAGATTTCCTTCTAAAAGCCTGAATCCATTTAGCAGCATTTGGCTTATACATGTCATCTAACTGCTTCTCCGCTGTCAAGAACTCCGAAACATTAAATATGGCACTATTAAAATGTTAGAGCTTTAACTAACAAAAAGTTTTTTATCAACGATCTTATTAGTGATAAAAAAATAGATTTTACTGCACTAAGTGAAACGTGGCTTAACTGAGACGGCGCGGCTGTTTTAATCGAATCTGCGCCTCCGGATTACAGTTTTACTCGTGCAGACCGCCAGTGAAAAAGTGGAGGCGGCTTAGCAAACATTTACTCGAGCCAGTTAAAATGTAAAGATGTCAGTTTTGGTAAGTTTAAGTCCTTTGAGTATCTCGCCATTGTTATCCATCGAGATTCTCAAGTTGTAGTATTATCCGTGTATAGACCTCCAAAATTCAGCGCGTCTTTTTTTGAGGAATTCTCTGACTTAATGTCATTTTTAATTACTAACTATGACACACTCCTAATAGTTGGCGACTTTAATTTTCATATAGATAATCAGTGTAATCTAAAAGTAAAAGAATTTATGAACCTCCTGGAATCTTTTGATTTGAGGCAGCTCGAAAATCAGCCTACACATAAAGCTGGTCATACGTTAGACTTAGTGATTACTAAAGGACTGAAAGTTGATATAAAACAGATCATTGATATTGGTCTATCAGACCATTTTCTCTACTTTTAATATAGAAATAATGATAAAAAACACTCATGAGAAGCATATTGTTAAAAACGCTTCTTTGACTCAGCAGCAGCTTTAAAACTTACAAACATTCTAAGCAATCAGTCCGTTTATAGTGCCAACTATAATAGCAGGGATAATGTAAATAGTAAGGTGGAAAGATTTAATACTAAAGTGAGAGCTGCTGTTGACATAGTTGCACCTGAAAAGACAGTGAAAAAATCTTCTAGCATTGTTATACCATGGAAGACCCAAAGAGTGTCTGATTTAAAGAGAACATGCCGTAGAGCTGAGCGTAAATGGAGGAAGACTAAACTTACTATCCACCATATGAAATATTAAAAGTTAAAATAACAGAATACAATAACACTGTCCGTCTTGAGAGGCGCTGCTATTTCTCAAGATTATAAATAACAATGCTAGTAATACCAGAGTCTTATTTTCTACAATTGATCGCCTACTAAATCCAGGTAACTCAAAGGAATGCCTCCTAAGTACTTCCAGTGAAACTTAGCTGAGATCAACCTGTGAGGCTATCGCTGTATTTTTCAATCAAAAAATTAATGATATTAGAAATAACATAGTATATCCCTCAAACACTAAGGATCCTCCTAAACCCCAGCATCCTGTTATAAACAAATTAAACTCTTTCACTAGGATAGATTTACCTGATTTACAAAAAATAATATCTCAATTAAAACCTCCACCTGCGTCCTTGACCCAAATACCAACAAAGTTTTTCAAAGAAGTATCAGGCGTGATAATTGATAATGTGACATAGTAAATTGCATTAGATACGGGGGTCTTCCCAGACTGTCTTAAGACTGGTGTAGTTAAACCCCTTCTTAAGAAACATAATCTTGACCCCTCGGCTCTTGAAAATTTTAGACCCATCTCTAACTGCCTTTCTTAAGTAAAGTTCTGAGAAGGCAGTCATTATGCAGTTAAATGACCACCTAAATAAACACTGCTATTCTTGATAAATTTCAGTCGGGTTTTAGAACAAATCACAGCACAGAAACTAGACCCTCGTTAAAGTAGTAAATGACTTGCAGGTGAATGCAGACAGAGGCCATTTATCTGTTCTCATCCTCTTAGATCTGAGTGCTGCATTTGACACCATTGATCATAATATTCTTAGAAATCGCCTTAGTCAATGGGTGGGCCTCTCTGGCAGTGTCTTAAATTGGTTTGAATCCTACCTGACAGGGAGAAAATTCTTTGTTAGTTGTGGTAATTACAACTCAAAGACACATGATATCTGATATGGTGTTCCACAAGGCTCTATCCTGGGTCCGCTCTCATCTCAATCTACATGCTTCCGTTAGGTCAGATTATCTTAGGGCACGACGCGTGAGCTACCACAGCAATGCTGATGACACACAGCTGTACTTATCAATAGCACCTGATGACCCCGATTCTCTTGATTCACTAACAAAATGTCAGAATTGTATCTCAGAATGGATGAATAGTAACTTTCTCAAGTTAAATAAAGAGAAAACTGAAATCTTAGTGATTAGCAATAATGGATACAATGAGGCTATTAGAAATAAACTGGATACATTAGGATTAAAAGTCAAGACGGAGGTAAAAAGCTTAGGGATAATTGTTGACTGTAATCTGAATTTTAACTCTTTCAGGGCTGATGTCGACTTTTGTCAAAAGGAGGAGTTGACGATGGTAATCGACTGTCAACTGTAACAAAACCAGCTATTATGTTTTAGTTGGACTCTCATTGCTAAAAGGAAAGTTAGATTCATTGGTTTGACCGAGAT
Organism: Polypterus senegalus; assembly: GCF_016835505.1. Lineage (NCBI taxonomy): Eukaryota > Metazoa > Chordata > Cladistia > Polypteriformes > Polypteridae > Polypterus > Polypterus senegalus. The sequence goes on along the minus strand of NC_053157.1, from coordinate 242,232,115 downwards.
TTCCTGGGCTTGCGTGAATAGCAAGGCGCAAACAACAGCAAAAATGGGACTGACATCTGGCAAGAGATCAAAGCAAATCAGAAAGCAAAAATACTCCACGAGGCGATTTTGCCTGTTCTCTCTGAACTGGACTTTGACTTGTCGGACTCCGATTTTGATACAAGTGATCGAAAACAAATTGTGAGGTTCCAGCTTCAGCTGACTGGTCCCCAGTTAATTGTGGTACTGACAGTGTTCACCAGGGAGGACTGCCACTTATTATTGCTAAGAGGCAAAAACCAGATTGCAATGCTGCTGCTGCCCCAGCCACGCAAACTGGCATCCATAGCATGCAGCAATAGATGTTTTATGATGATTTCTGTGTGAAACCACCGCTTTTCAGAAACTGTCTTTTGGAAAAAATATTCAGCCCTCAAAGAGTTAAATCGCATATTAATCAGATCACTAGGACAGCATTTTTTCACTTAAGAAACATAGCAGAAGTTAGACCTCTTATATCTTTGAAAGATGCTGAGAAATTAGTTCACGCGTTTGTTTTCAGTCGACTAGATTACTGTAACCCACTCCTCTCAGGACTACCCAAGACAGACATAAATCGTTTGCAACGAGTGCAGAATGCAGCTGCTAGAATCCTAACTAGTAAAAGAAAATCCGAGCACATTTCTCCAGTTTTGATGTCACTACACTGGTTGCCTGTGTCATTCAGAATTGACTTTAAAATTCTGCTTATGGTTTATAAATCCTTAAATAATCTTGCCCCATCTTATATATCGGAATGTCTGACACCTTATATTCTAAATCGTAACCTCAGATCCTCAAATGAGTGTCTCCTTAGAATTCCAAGAACAAAACTTAAAAGAAGTGGTGAGGCGGCCTTCTGCTGTTATGCAACTAAAATCTGGAATAGCCTGCCAGTAGGAATTCGCCAGGCTGATACAGTAGAGCACTTTAAAACACTGCTGAAAACACATTACTTTAACATGGCCTTTCTATATCTTCAATTTAACTTAATTTAACTTAATCCTGATACTCTGTATGTTTCAATTTCTTCATAATAACTATTCATGGTGGCTCTGAAATCCATACTGACCCCTACTCTCTCTTCTGTTTCTTTTTCCGGTTTCTTTGTGGTGGTGGCCTGCGCCACCTCCACCTACTCAAAGCTTCATGATACTCCAACAATGATGGATGGATCAAAAGGCATAAGTCTATGTGACCATCATCCTCAAGTCCTTCCGTGAGAACCCTAAATCCAAAGAGGACTGTTTCATTTATGTTAGGTAGAATTCCCAGAAGGGACTGGCGATCTCATGGCCTGGAATCCCTACAGATTTTATTTTTTTCTCCAGCCGTCTGGAGTTTTTTTTTGTTTTTTTTGTCCCCACTGGCCATTGGACCTTACTCTTATTCGATTTTAATTAATGTTGATTTATTTTGTTTTCTTATTGTGTTTTATTTTTCTATTCTTTATTATGTAAAGCACTTTGATCTACTGTTTGTATGAAAATGTGCTATATAAATAAATGTTGTCGTTGTTGTTGTTGGTTCAGCAATTCCTGCACCACCTCTTTTAATTCTTGCAGGTTCCAGTTTTTTAACACCATCAAGGTGGGACGGTTTTAATCTGAGTCCGGGTGTTGTACATTATATTGCTGAATGGGCACTTGTATTAATGGTGCTTGAAATTGAATTGAATATTCATGTTTGACCCTGAGGGTTCAGAATCGGGCCTTATTAGGCATCCCTTCCCCCCATAGTCGTGTCTTTGTGGCGTAGTACTTGCTTGGACCGATCATAACTGCGGTCGGTGGTGATCATTACCCTCTCACTCTTCTTCATCCCTCTCTTTCTGAAACTGTTCATTATAGAAATCATCAGGACCATCTTCTTCTTCCCTCATGAATTCCTCCAGCTTCCCCAAGGTGTGGTGATGGACTATTGTCCTCAAAGGGAGGGGAAATGCATGCTGACGCTAAATCAAGGTATAATCTGTTCTTCTTTTTATTTATATTATTTTTACTTACTTATTCTTCCTTCTTTTGTATGGACTTTTGGGATGGTTCTTGCATTATCAAGAACAACTTTTATTTTTGTACTATAAGTTTCATTTGGTTTTGCAGTCCCTCATGGGCTTTGCCTTTAATTATCAATTCCCATCAATCAAACATTTCCATTTTATATGGCCCTCTACTACAACACCCTCGTGCATTTCTATGTAAAATCTTCCTAACTTCCTGTATTTCACTCATATCACCAGAGTCTTCTACTAGCTACCTGCGCCCGCTCTGTTTATTCCACCGCTTACATTATTTTTTAAATCTAACCCTGTTTTCTGTTCTATGTAGCATCTTGAGAGTCGCTTTTTTTTCTTCCTTAGTACGTTTTCCATAAACATGTTCCCACTCCCCCCATTGCTTATTCCGAGTCTCTAAAAAGACTCTGTCTCATTCCAGGGAGTTTACTAACTCAGCATTCCCAGCACCTCACTAATTCATTCACACCTTATGCTGCTCATTGTCCATTACTTTACAGCAGGGTGTCAAACTCCAGGCCTGGAGGGTGGCTGTGGCTACAGGTTTTCTTTCTAACTCTTTTCCTAATCAGTTATCAGTTTCATTGCTAATTCACTCCTTTTCCCTTCATTTTAATAGCCCTGTTTTTAAGGATTCAGTCCACTGAATTGATTCTTGTCTTCATTAAATGACAACCAAACAGAAATGAAATGTGAAACGAGCCAACAGGTGACCAACTAAATTGGCGCTTCAAACTCTAATCAATTTCACTCCAACCAATTGCTTAACGAGAAGTCAATTCTTGCTGTTAATTGAACTCGTTATTTAATTCCATGGCTTCTTGCTGCTCTCATTCTGCCATAGCACACACTTCCCAAACTGTTGATTTTTCTGTTTTTTTAAGAACAACGTTGAAATGTTTTAGTGGCCTGAGAGATCAATCTTACTGAGACCTCCACCTTTCTTTATTTCCACATATTGTTTGATGGGCACAGGTGCGCTGGCCATGTGGCAGCTTGTTTTGGGTCTCTATTGTTTGGTTGTTAATTAAGAAAAAAGAAAGAACTAAGGTGTCTGAGTCAAGTTAATTAAAACTAAGGCAATAGAAGTTAACTAACAGCAAAAACTGGTCACTAATTAAGGAGATGGTTAGAACTCCAGAACTAGAGTTCAACACCTCTGCTTTAGAGATTCTCCGACCGGGACGTACTTTCCCTTTTACTAAACTTCCACCTCTCCTTCTAATTACAGAGTCCACTTAGGACTCCGTCTCATTGCAAGAGGAGCTCTTATCATTACGTCCCCAGTACCTCTCCCGGACGGTAAAGCAGTTGTGCTCACCGGTCACCAATCTTATTCCTGTCTGCACTTCGCACCTTCACTCAGGTTCCCGGCAGGAGGGGAACTGTTCAGGTCCCAAATAAACTGTGAAAGTAACAGGAATAGTTCAATCAACTAGTCTTTATTCAGTCACAGATGAGTACGTGGATTCATGATCTGCAAAGTAGAAGAGCCAAGTTTTCCAGTTTCAGTCGGCTTTAAAATTCAATTTCCTTCCTCCAAAAACAATACTTCCAACAGAGACCTTTGATTTCCTAAAGGGATCTTGACCGGTTTACTATTTGTTTTTCTCATTATTGGATAGCACCAATAGTGCAAGGTATAAGGTTTCAGCCCCTGCAGTTTTCGGTCCCTTTCGTTTTATGGGTCACTATCTGCTGCTTCTGTGGCTTTAGTGGACTAACAGTCTTGTCGGACAACTGGGTAAGAGGCTTCTACTTTCCAGTGACGACCCCCTTCTTCAGTCGCCTAACAGCTGGTTACCGCTCATGGTTTCCACATCAGATCAACCTGTTGGAGCAGGAATATGACCAGACCGCAGAGACAAGAGAGACTTGCCCTCCCGCAACAGTGCTTTGGTGTCCTGCCCGTGAGTGTCCAAGAGAAAATTGTCAGCGCAGAGACACACCAAAGGTCTTCACTCGGAATGAAGGCTCTCAGGAGTCAAGAGGATAGGCAAACAGAGTTTATCGTTTTATTGCAATAAATAACAACACGGACTCAAAACAATACGGCCAAATCAGGCTGAGCTCTTAACAGTTCAAAAATCACAGACTATATCTCATTTCTTATCCTTCTGACCTCGCTTGAAGCAGCTCATTCGCTGCTATTTCTGACTCCCCTTTCCTGTAGCTGGCCTGTCAAATTCTTTTATGATGACCTTGGTATTTTTATTTTCTTGTCAATAATCTTTATTTTTCTGATTCGCTTATTTTTAGGTCAGCTGAGAGCAAAACAGGTGTGTTCCCTTCTTCCATCCTGGGGCTGTCCTTACCCTTATTTTCCTCCCTTCCTGGGTCCTCTCGCTAGATTATATTGGCAGCTAAAGCCAAGCTGCAATTCAAAAAGAAATATGGCATGTGCCTTTATTTAACCATTAGCAGACCTTGCTTACATTAATATTTCCACTAAGGTTAATGCTTATATATTTTCCTATATTTATTTATGGTAATACATGAATATACTAATTTTATTTTCCATATGAGGTGTTTTCCCTCCTATCTATTATTCCCATGCCCCACCTTATTTTATTTTATTTTTATCCCTGAGCCAGTAATAAACTCCGGCCCCATTCCAGGGAGCATACTAACTAAGCATTCTCAACACCTCACTTATTCGCCCAGGTCAAAAGTGCTCCTTTTCTACTTTTTGTTCTTCACACCCGTTCTTTCTTTAATATTCCTTTCAATTCCTACGGGTGTACTCACTAGCTATTCTAGCACCTTTATTTCTGTCCAGAGGCACCTTAATCGGCTAAGATTATCTTTCACTGTCAAAAAGACCCCAGTAACTCACCAAGAATTTTCCACCTGTGTGGAAGTTTCTACTTCACTCGACTTCCAGGAAAAAATCAGAGGAGGTCAAGGACTCCTCATGCAGGACTCAACCGAGGCAGGCCAGTCCTAACTTTATCCGGAGCTGGTCCTCCCGATCCAGCTGGAATCAGTCCTTTGCTCAGGGAGTCGCAGCGCTCCTGTCCCCATACAGGACACCAAAATCTGTTGATGCTGAAATCGGAAACAACAGGAGGCAAACACCAATTTAAAGTATAAAGCAATTTCTTTATTCTTGGCGAGTCAAAGAGAATAGCATAAGAGCTCAGTGCCACTGACTGGTCAGATCAAACATCCTGCTGCCTAACGTGGGGTCTCCCTCTATATATCTAGTTAGTGTATTAATAAAAATAAAAAAGAACACATGACACTTCATTTTGAAGTTATACATATATTATAATAGCTTATGAATACCTGAATTGGAATGTGTACATTGCTTCTTTCAGATAAAGAGGTTATCAGGGCACTCACAGTTTTAAGAAATATGCTCAAATAGTTTTAAGAATTCAGAAACTGTCACATTGATTTATAATATCACAGGGTGTTCTGTTAGTATCAAGAGGTCAGCATTTTCTCATAAAATAATGCAAGTTAGTCCCAAATTCTGTGCACAAGCCTAATTCTTTTCTTACCTAAATGAAGAACAGATGATATAGAAATAATGAATCATATAGCTCTCTACTGCTCGATTAAAACAAAATACAGTTCTTGGTATTTTGAAGTTACTATTTATAATCATTACAGTTAATGTTTTATTCTTTCACAAACGGTACAAGTTCATTGCTACTCAGATAAGGACCAATCTCCAAACTTCCAAAACACAAATATTCCCATTGTTGTCAGTGGCACCTCCTGGTAGTTGGCACTGCAATGTGGATTTCTCCGTTTTTTATTACATTGAACTTTTTCAATTGTGCTGTGGGGTTGAAGTTATCATCACCGCACAGTTCTGTTGCTCTCATTCTGTTGTCTGGTGTGTGTATTGTTCACCATCTTATGTCACAGCATTGGTGCAGAGATGATCAGTCCCTGTATGGCTGATGTCCTGGCAGTACTGTTTCTGAGTCCTTCCTGAAATCTTACATGATGTTGATGATAGCTGATACAGGAGGACCACTTTCAACATTCAGAGCAGCTAAAAGGCTTACCACAATAGGCCAGTCATTTATGACTATGAAGGCCATTGCTGTCTGAAAAGAGATCACCACATTTAGGACAGCAATGAGGTTTTTTTCTTGCAAATAGAAGTTGATGAAGAAAATTCTTGCTGTTTGTGAAATATTTGTTGTATTCCAGTGTGTTTATTCCAGTGTGAGTTCATATGTGGCTCTGAGGATAACTTACATCTATGACCTGTTTGCCACTTTCAGTGCTTTGTCCACTATTCTAATGTATTTATTAACTACTTTCAACTGGAGTCCTTTACCATATTCAGAAGATTTTTCTTCATTTTTATTGAATGAGGATCCAATGAAAATATCATTTGTCATTTCTGGGACAGGCTTTACTCCAATATGACTTTGCGTGTCTCCAAAACCTTTTCTGGAAGACTACCCTTTTTATTTTTTATTAATTTTATTACAATCCATACAAAGCAATCAAGTTTTTACAAAAGAAAAATTGAGTTAGAACAGATCGATCCCCACCCTGAGAGAGAGAGCAAGCCAAACGTGTAAATTTAAGGCTTGTAAACATACCTAAATTAATAAATTCTCTGTGCTTTATGAACTTATTTTAAAATATTACTGATTAGATCCTGCCATGTTTTGAAAAAGTCTGTACAGATCCTCTAACTGAGTATTTGATTTTTTCCAATTTCAAATAATATAACACTCAGGTTTCCCACTGACTTAAAGAGGAGAGTTTGGGTTCTTCCAGTTTATCAGAATAAGTCTGCGTACCAACAGTGTAGTGAATGCAATCACAATTTGTTTGTCTTTCTCACTTTAAGCCCTCTGGAAGAACCCCAAACACAGCTGTTAATGGGTTAGGAGGGATTGTGAGTCCAAGGCTGTCTAGAGGTAATTAAAAATTTTGTCCAGAATAATGTTAATTTGGTGCAGGCCCAGAACATGTGACCTAGTGAGGCTGGGACTTGGCTTTCAACGCTCGCAGGTTGGATCATGCCCTGGAAACATTTTGAGAGTTTTAGTCGAGACAGATGTGCTTTCGATATATAATTTTGAGTTGTATAATTGTATGCTTTGCATATGGAGCTCGAGTGAATTCTCTGCATTGCTACTTTCCACTCCTTTTCTGATATATTAATTGAGAGATCTTTTCCCAGTGTCCTCTTGGATCTTTGAAAGGAAGGGATTGTAAAATGATTTTATATATTGTAGAGATGGAGTCTAAGTCCTTGAGATTGAGCAATATTTTTCCAGCATGGATGAGGGTGCAAGATGAGGAAAATCTGGAAGGTTCTGTTTAACAAAGTTCCTGATTTGAAGATAGTGAAAGAAATGTGTAGCTGGAATGTTAAATTTGGAATGTAATTGTTCATAGGAAGCAAAGGCGTTGTCTATATAAAGATCTCTAAGCAAGTTAATTCCAAATTTTTTCCAGATATTAAAACTGCATATGTTTGTGAAGGTTGAAAGAGGTGGTTCTCTTGAGAGGGTGCCACACATAGAAGCTTCTCCGTCTTAAAATGCTTTCTACATTGGTTCCAGATTCTAAGTGAGTGGAGCACAATTGGGTTATTAGTGTATTGCCGATAACGTGTGTTTATTGGAGCAGGAGCAAGAGCAAGGAATACAAAGAAGTACTGCAGGATTTTACTTCTATTGCGGTCCAAGCCTGTGTATGTTCTTCTATTTGTGTCCAGGTTCTTATAAGCCTGTATATTTGCTGCCCAGTAATAAAACTGGAAGTTAGGTAGAGCCATGCCACCTTCTGCCTTTTGTCTTTGTAGAATTGCGCTTTTGATGCGTGGATGTTTTGAATTCCAAATAAATGAGGTTATTGTTGAATCTAATTGCTTAAAGAATGATTTATTAATGTATATTGGGATGTTTTGAAATAAAAAGGAGCTTAGGAAGAATATTCATCTTAACAGTGTTAATTCTTCCAGCTAGTGTGAGATGAAGGGTTGACCATCTATGCAAGTCTTGTTTAATTTTTTCCATGCAGATGGAGAACTTTTTTTGATAAAGAGCTTTATGTTTACTTGTGATGTTTACCCCTAGGTATTTAAACTGTTCTGCAATGATAAAAGGTAGGGTGTCTAATCTAATATTATATGCTTGAGAATTCACTGGAAAGAGTACACTTTTATTCAGATTAATTCTGAGACCAGAGATCTTTTGAAATTCTGTGAGTGCTGCTAAGACTGCAGGCACAGAATTTTCTAGGTCCGATATATACAGTACCATGTCATCTGCATATAATGAGATTTTCTGTTCCAGTCCTTCTCTGCTAATCCCCTTTATCTGATCAGTATTTCGACAATGTATTGCCAGTGGTTCAATGGCAATTGCAAAACAACTGTGACAAGGGGCATCCTTGTCTAGTGCCACGCTCTAGTTTAAAGTAGTCTGAGCAAATGTTATTGATGCAAACTGAAGCTTCTGGGTTTAGTATACAGTAATTTAATCCATGCACAAATGTTCGGCCAAACCCAAACTTCTCCAATGTAGTAAAAGGTATTTCCATTCAATCATGTCGAATGCTTTTTCTGCATCCAATGATAATAATATTTCTGGGGTGTTTGGATTGTAGGTGAGTATATTACATTAAACGAAGTCGAAGATTTGAAGATAAGTGTCGGCCCTAATAAACCCAGTTTGGTCCTTTTCACTCTAAAGGCGATGTTTCTAGCGGACCTTGGTCCCGAAGAGTCTGTCTAGCCCAGCTGTTGCAGGTCTCTCTCTGAAAAGCATATCTTGAGCTAGGGCTTGTAATCTTGGCAGGTGCAGCTTTATTTTTCTTTTCTTTCGGACCCCCTTTCTTGCGGCCATGTTTATAAAACTATATACTGTGCATCTCCTTGGATTGAATAAATCGGATCTCAGGATAATAAGCAAATATATGAAAAATAACGCTGCTAGCGGCTCCCTTCAGGCGATCATCTCGCATCAGGGGACCAATTCCCCTTACCACATTCAGAAAGGTCTTTTCTCTCAGTGTGGATCCTTCTGTGCAATAAGTGCTTTGGACTTGAGAATTTTCCATAATCTGGACACAATTCCTTTTCTCAGAGTGAATTCTCATGTGGTCTTTAGGGTTGTGCGGTCTGAGAAAAGCTTCCACAGTCAGAACAGCTTTTTTAAAGGGAAAGAATTATTTATGAATGTGAAGGAATTGTTATCGAATAACATTCACATTCAGTACAATTTTAATAAGGCTTCTCTCAGTATAACTTTGTTGCTTATACAGAATTAATTTGGGAATTGTTTGCCACATTCCAGAACAAGGTGAGGTTTTCTCTGGTGTGACTCTGATGAACACTTATGATGCTTTGTTTGGGAAAGCTTTTCAAATTCAGGGAAAAATTTTAATCTATATGAGTTCTGATGTGGCATTGAATTAGCCTTTAAAAAAAATGGGAAATTCTCACTTTCAGAACACAATAGTTTTTCTTCGATGGATTTTGGCATGTGGATAAAGACCTTTCTAGCTTTATAACATTTGCAAGATTCAGAACATACATACTGCATTTTGCTTTACTGGGAGTTTGTGTTTTAAGAAATGAGCTAATTTTTAAACTTTTTCCAATGACAACACAATATGGCTTCTCCAGTATCCCAAATTTTTATTGCCTTTAAAAACTGCTTTGTCAGAAAATTGTGGCACATTCTGGAAAATAATGAGTTTTTATCCTGTGTGATTCTTTGTGTCTCCCGAAGTCTTCTCTTGAGAAATTTACCACATACTAAACAGCAATGGGTTTTCTCCTGTGTGTATTATTCGGACTTTGAAGAGTCTTCTCTGAGAACAATTTACCACATTGGGGCAACAATGAGTTTTTCCTTTGGTTATCTGTGCCTCTGAAGACTGCTTTTCCTTAAGACGACTTACCACATTTCTGAACCTGAGGTTTCTCCTGTGTGGATTATTCTGTGACTCTGAAGATGGCTTCTCCTTTAAAAATGATTTACCATTCTGAACAGCAATGAGTTTTTCCTGTGTGAATTTTTTGTGACACTGAGTTCACTTTCTCCATGACGATTTACCAGATTCTGGACCAATGGTTTTTCCGTGTGGATTAATCTGTGACTCTGAAGCTGCTTTCCTTAAAGGGCTTACCACATCTAGACACAATAAGGTTTTTCTCCTGTGTGGATTCTTCTGTGACTCGAAAAATTCTTTCCTTGAGAATGTTAAAAAATTTGGACAACAATAAGGTTTTCTCCTGTGGATTCTTTTGACACTGAGCTCTTTCTCCTTGAGGATTCCACATTCTGCAGCATTAGGTTTTTCTCCTGTGGTTGTTTGTGGACTCAAAATTTACTCTGGAGAACAATTTCCACATTCTGGACAACAATAGTTTTTCTCCTGGTGGATTCGTCGTGACTCTGAAACTCTTCTCCTTTGAATGACTTGACATTCGAACAGCAATAGGTTTTTTTGTGGATTCTTCTGTTTCTGAAAATAGCTTTACATGAAACGACTTACCACATTCTGAACATTTAGATTTTTCTCCCTGTGAAACTTCTATGCCAATAAGATCACTTTTGTATGAATTGTTTGCCGCATTCAAACAAATTTTTTTATATGAATCTGGATTTCATTCTCTACTTGTTGTCTATCAGTTTGATGGCTTCTGTCTGTGTTGCTCCCGTAGCAGGAGAGAACTGCACCATAAGGCTGCTGTCTGGTTCTCTGAAACCTCTTGCTGATTTTTTCATCTTCTCTTGTATTGAAGAGGGACAAATGAAGGGGGAAAAGCCATTCTTCTTATCTGAAAAAACCAAACATTTTAATATTTTCCACAAGTTATCCAGTTGACTTAAAACATTTTATCACAAATTTTTTCATTTCTTTTTCTTCAAGGACAGGCGGACATGTGACCTTGTTGTCACATGGTGCCAATACAATTACAATGCAAATTCAGGGTTGATGTCAAATTCCTAACACTACCGCCCTTTTAAAATGACAGTAAGTAAAATGGTGGCACACTGTTGGAGTTTCTTCTCACAATGGTGCCATTTATGTGTAAGCCCTCCTTTGTGGTCTTCATGTTTCTGCTATCCCTCAATTTCTTCACCTTTCTTACATGTGAAAAAAGGGGGCCCGATCTTATCAATTGATCACAAAACAAAATCAAACCGATTTTCATCCAAATACTTGACCGATGCAGAAATTAGCGATCTTAACATTTGATCTGAATATAAAAGCATGCATGACAAAGTTCCAACATTACCCAAAAAACGAAACCGTCCTCAACATCTAACAGTTTTATTTCCTTCATTAATATTTGTGCAAAAATAGTCACTCATGGAGGTTCTGTGCTAACACTTCAACAATACAAACCTTATTCAACATAGAAAATCAACAGAAAGAAATTGGAAGAGCAGGCTGTTCAAAGTCTGGGACCTGCAAACTTTGGGTCGTCGTCTTCTCCTTGGCCTCAATAATGGCAGCATTCAAATGAAAATTGATACTGACCAAAAGGGAAAGACTTACTGTGACAGCAAAACGTGGAATTTGTAAGCCTGGACAACCAGCCACTTTCAGTTCTGGAAGATGTCACCTTCTAGATAATTTAGATCACAATTCCATCTGCCAGTGAGTGTTTGTTACGGGTTTTTATATAATTAATTAACAGACATTATGTTTTGATAAAATCCTTTTTAGCCTTTCAGTGAATTTGTAGGTAGATGGGGAGGAAACAGATGTAGAGTTTCACTGAGCTGGTACAAAAATAAATCGATATCAGTGGACCCGATTGCAGAAACTCAATCAGCCCTCTTATTTACTTGTTGGGTAGAATGTCGACCGTTTTAGTCCTAATAAAACAATATTATAATGCATAATAATCATGAGTGTGAATAGTCCTATACCCGTTATGAATTCTGTAACAGATATCTCTACTTTTTCCCCAAATTAAATAATGTACAAGGGCAAATATTCACAATTATTTCAAATCTCAAACGTAAGTCTCCTTATGCGGGGGTCTGATCACACAGATGCAGTTGGGCGACAGGCGAACCGAGTCAAAGAAACTCCCGCCAACAGAACTGCAGAATGCATGAAAAACTTCAATAGAAGATCAAAATGATATTTGAGTCCAGCATCAGAGGTGATCTTTATCTCTTAAACCTTACAACCACAAGAATTCTGGCCACTGGCATTCTGGGACCAATAAAGTCATGGTCCTACTTGGCCTCCTTTTGAATGGGACAGGGTACCTTTCAGTACACAGCACATCATGGATTTACACTGGCCAACTCCTCAGAACATCAGAGATGTTTTAAATTTTTGATAAGAACCTGGTTCACCCAAAACTTCTTGTTTTCTTCTTGTCTGTAGATGCTCAAATATCTAATTGAACATTTTTTTTGATTAGAAATGAGTATGATTAAAGACTTGTCTTTGTTTTCATTATGGGGCATTTGGGTAAACGTTCTTAAATGTATGCTGTACATAGCACTTTTAGGAAAAAGTTTTGAAAGGCTAGAAATACATTTTTACTTTAAAAAAGAAAAGAAAAACAGTATTTTATTTTTGATATCAGCAGGTCCTAATAATGGGTTGCTCAGTTGTCCTGGGGTAAATCCTGCCCACAGTTGTTCCAAAAGGGCTCTGAATGGTTCGTTTTCATCAACCCATAACATGCAGAGGAAATGGAGTGGGGACTCAAATTGACCGATTTAAGGGGGATGTAGGACCCAAAATCATCTCCAGTGAAGATTCACCCCCTGCCAATTTGTCACCATGCCCCAGCAAAGATCGGCTGACAACAAAACACGATGCTGAAAAGACCTGAGAACCCCTGAATGTCCTCATGGCTCGTACAGGTAGCCTTAGTGAGCGTCAAAGTGCGGATTACCGTGAAAGATGAGGCACATATTAAGTGTGCCTGCAGCAAATTCACTCTTATTATTGCCAGGGCTGAAAGTTTTTTTCTTACTTATTTATTTCTTTTTTGGACATTCTGCCTTAACTGCCATACAGTTTAAAGAAATTTGATCTTTAACTTGACTTTTGATATTCTACTGGCATGCCCGTTTGGGCCCAATTTTGTTACCAACTTCATCGATCTTCATGATGTTCAAGTTATGGCTCAAAACTTTAGATTTATTCTTATTCACAAGTTATTCTAATTTATTAATTAGGTAACCTGTTGTTTTTTGTCTTGCGAGATGGTCTTTATCAGTTAAATTCGGTGTTTTCACTCTCACTTTAATCTTATTAAACTCGAACACCATTAAATTTATAACGCCTCTCTTTCTTTATATTTAATCTTATTACTCACTTTTCAGCTCCCAGGTATCTTCCCTTCTCTCCATTTTCCTCTTGATTTTCTCTTCAGACTCTGAAAACTCATTTCAGCTCTGCAGAATTCTCCTTGCACCAGTGATCCCGTATTGGCAATCTGAAAGTGGATGGAGGGTTCTTCCAAAGGGATCTTGCTTGAAAATATCCTCAGTTTCATGCTTTTGAGTTCAAGACCACGAAATCATTCAAATCCTCAGCTTTTAAAGGCAGCAGTACCTCCTGCACCTCCTCCCCTTTAAAAACTGAATTTCTTTCGTGAATGATCCTCCCGCTTCACACATAATCCTCTTTGTGAGCTTCACTGTCCTCTTCTTAATGTCCACCGTTCTTTCATCAACACCATTTTCTTTGGAGAGGCCATGCTTGGGGAAACTCTTCTCACTCTTGAAGTGTCTTCCTTCTCTTCCCCAGTTCAATTCTCACACAAAACCCTGAGCTGGAGACCATAGATGCCTCAGTGTTGGGCCCAAAGGGGAAATGGGAATGTCGTGAAATAAAGTTAAATTAACTTCATAAAGTCAAGAAAAATAATGAGTACACTTCAGGGTCACAGTGCCTCCATGAGTTTGGTCAAATACATTTTTTTTCTTATTTCCTTCTCTGCTTCACAGTTAAAATCCAAATCAGACAATTCAGATGTGATCAAGTGCCTGCAGACCTACATTAAATGGGGTTGGCACATTTTTAGTCTCAGCAAGTAGATTGACAACACTTTATCCCTTTGGGACCATCATGTTTGGACACAAATGGCAGTCTTTAAAGCTGTCATATTTAGCGCTTTTATCGCTTAGACTGACATGATGTTCAAATAGAAGGGTGGTCTTCACATCTGACACCTCAACTTTCAGTGCAGGAGTTTTTTAGAACAAAAGACATCAGAAATTGTGACACAATTATCATTTTCTTCTCAGATAAAAGTACATCAAGCTCATCAGAAAAAAGTGATAATGGTGGGGGAATCAGAGATGGCAGAGGGAAATTTTTAAAATTGAAACAAAGACCACCACTGCATATATCCTGGGGTATTGGCTACCCGAGGGCCTCAGTCCTCCCGTTTTACAAAAATGAAAATAAATGGATGTGACTGGTTGGGCCAATTAAGCCCGGGGGACTAATGGTAAAATAAGCACTTTTAGGGGGCGCTCATATCAGCCAGTGTTTGGCCCAAATCCCAAAACCCTTTCCCTTTTGTTCGTGGACGGCCACCGCCTAGAGCACCACTGGGTGTGTCAGAGGGCCAAATTCCCCCGGGGGCCCCCTCCAAAAAAGCATTTCTGGCGGTGTTCCCGACCCGTCGGGGGCACTCCATGACTTAATTTGAAAATATAAAACCAACAAATGGACAACAAAAATGGACTGTGCAGAATGGAAAGGGCCTGCAGATATCATTGGACGGATAGAGTTGTGATATTTTTCAGATGTGGAGGTGCTCTTGGCGGGCCCCCCTTCTAGACTATGTAAAAACGGTAAAGGTGAAATCGACCCAAAACCCCCAGCAGTGGGGAGATGAAGAGTTTATCTAACCCCTCAGATAATGAAGACAATGGAGATTAAAAGAGACTCTAAACCAGGGTTGGCAAACCCCGCTCAGGGGGCCCCAATGACTTTTTAAAAAATTTTACGGGGCCAGGCCAGCACTAGATTCATACATATCAAACATAAACAAAAAAGGCATTACAGTGTTAATATTCACTTTTTGTCGGGAATGTGTTGTTGATCTTTTTTTCCATGGCATCGAAATCTTGCTCAACTAGGAACTATTCATGGTGGCCCAAAAACCGTACTAACCCCCTCTCTTCCCTTTCTTTTCTGGTTTCTCTGTGGGGCCTCGCCACCAAAATCTCAAAACACCCGTCCCCAGCATTGATGGACTAAAAAAGAATACGTGATCATCATTATCTCATCAAATCCTTCCCCTAAAAAAATAAATACA